>NW_028277052.1:3850000-4132500 GCF_059951505.1 Python bivittatus | reverse complement strand
AGGGTCTTTAGAAGTGCCTTTAGAAACACCTTGAGTATAAAGGTGTATCTTAAATTTAATGCACTTTTCTGTAAATACATAAGCTCCAATGCTAAGGTTCCATAATGTCACAGCCTATCAACTGGCAGGAAATATTCAAAGCATAGAAGGCAAGGATCCTTGTATAAGAGTTTCTGGGTTACCAGAATGTCCCTATTTTCATCCAAAAAATGTTGGAGTTAACTACCAGCTCAGTCAATTTGCAAACATTTCATAGGGTCACAAACATTTCAGCTCTTCATTTTCAGAGACTTCACTGCCAAATGAATTCCAGAAACTCAGTTCTTCTCTACTTTATGTTGACACCATCTGCCTAGCAAGTCTGCTCTGGTACTTAGCAATTTAGAATATTAACGTGTATAAGAGGGGGGGTGTATGTTTTCCTATGTGCTCAAGAGTTCTTCCCATCATCAAAATCAAACATGATAAATCAGGTGACCCAAGCCAACAGATTGACTGCAAAGAACAGTGCTTCAAATGTATGAAAGGTTAAAATGGAGACATGGGAAGCAAAGGAATCTTCTGTATTTGAGGGGGTTACAAAAACTAATGGCTTCAATGGGTTAATCAATATAAATGCCTCTCCAACTCCTTCTGTTATTACAGAGCAATTTCAGACAGACTGGAAAAGAACTATTGTTGTTGCTCAGCAAGGTCTCTCCTTTCTGGCCTCGGAATAGGATGTTCCTACTTGCCCATCAACATAATGCAAACTTTTGTTTGAGGTGGGAATAAAACAGTTGTCACACTACACCGATTCCTATCCTGGCACCCTCCATGATTATTAGGACTACAGCTCCCAGACTTCCATCAAAAAAGCATGCTGGTGGTTCCAACACATCTGGAGATACGTTGCTGACCTGGATTTGGCAGGAAGTCCATCTAAGTCTTGCCCTTCAAAAGTGTTGGACTATAACCTTGTGCCATTCCAAACTAGTATGCTATTTTATAAATCCAAATCCATGTCAAACTATTTGTGCATCTAGCTTAGTATTGTCTATGCAGATTTGAGGTTCACAAGCTAGACCCCATGTTTTAACTGGAGATGTCAGGGACTCTGGACCTTCTGCAGGCAACACAACTGAGATGTCCACTTAAAAGCAGCCTTCAGATGCTCCTAGGAGGTCACCTATAAAGTGTGACAGAGTTACCTGTCCCTCCACAGGTGTCCCCTGAATCAGCTTATGAACTGCTTAGCCTGGGGGAATGTCTTTTTAGCCTTAATTACAACTCATAATGGTTGATGAGCCAACCTTCCTTGAGTTTCCCTGCTCCTCCTCCTCCTGAAGCCAACTCAGGCTTTGCTACAGTCTGAATTTCAGAAGTTCGGTTTTGCCTGCTGTGTGAAAAGAGTCAACTTCCTTTTGTCTTTCTGGCAGCTCCTGCTAATCAACCACATTGGGTGACCTTGAATTCTAATATTGTATCAGGGAGCAACATAATGAATTGCTTTCAACATTTTACAGCCTATTTTCCCCTTAAAACCTCTGAAATAAACAGCATTAACTAGGGATTTGTAAAAGAAAAGAAATACAGTCTGTGGTTGGGTATCTGTGTGTGTGTGTGTATGTGTGTTTGGCATGTAAATTGTAGTTAACATTCATCTGTTTCTTTTTTCTCAAAAATCCAGTTGAATTTAAAGGCAAGCCATTTCAAAGAGCCAGCTGTTCTTCCAAAAGCTTTTGGTCCTATATCCAGACCCATTTCTATTCCGCCCTTCCTCTGAAGAACCATTGGGATGTACGCATGGGAGTCCACCTTCCTTAATCTTCATACTAACCTTCCAAAGTTAGATATTGGCCCAAGGTCCTCTATGAGTTTCCTAGCTGATTCAGGATTTGAACCTGGATCTTCTCCAGGCCTCGTTTGACCCCATGCCTTCCATGTTAACATTTTAGCAGCCTTTGATACTAATGATGGCATAAAAATGGGACTTTTAAGAAACACCATCTGGTTGCTTGCTCCTGGACAAGATAGTCCAATGCCTCAACTTTGAGCCTTTCTGAGCATCTTCATTTGGTACTAAGCTCCATGTGGCAGCATCTATCTCTCTGCCTCTCCAGGCAAAACAGGGAAAGGCCTGTGACAAACGCTGGAGAACCACTGTGGGTCAATAAACAATTACTGAATAGTTTTTACACCATCTCAGAGCTATACTTAGTGTGATGTCCAAATGGAACCATTGTGGTTTGTAACCCAGAGTTTGGGGCTTAGCATGTGGTGTGAAGCCAGTCAGTTGTAGTTCATTTAATAAATCATGACTGAACAAATTAGGCCTTTATATGATGCATGAATCACGTTAATACTAAAAAGTCCAGTGATTTCACTTAGTAGAAGTCACCTTATTAATTTACTCTGTTTCTAGGATTTATAGAAGATATTATATAAATTTGCATTTATCTGAAGTTATATTTGCTCAGGGTGACTTCCGAAGTCTCAGCTCCCAGGAACTTCAAGGTTAAAGACGTGCCATTTTCTTGGCAACTATATGGGAGCGGTTTGCCATTGTCTCCTCCCAGAATGCCTTCTTTTCCTTTTTGCCTCTCCATCTACCCTACAGGCCTAGATATTTTTGGTGGTCTCCCATCCGAGTACTATTAGTTCTGACTCTGCTTAGCATTCCAAATCAGCCAAGGTCATACCCTTCTTGCATGCAGGAACTTCAGTTCTTTACATTGTCGTTTCCAAACTCATTTGCTGGGAGACATCATTCTCTCTCTCAGAACCAGAATCACTGCATCCGGCCAGAGGAGACCAGTTGAGAGACAGACAGTTCAGAAGGCACCAGACACAATGGGAAGAAGAATGGGAAAAGCTTCAGCTGCAAAGAATGATGCCTACTATTTTGACCACTTTACAACCTAAGAGTTGGACTCTTGTGTCACAGAACGAGGGCAAAAGGGTCATCCGTTTTGGATGGGCCAAAGCCCCAGCAGCTGGAAAAACCTTCTGATGCTTTTCAGAGGAGCTACCATGCTTAAGAGAGGAAACCCTACATGTATTATACATCCAGTGCCATTAATCTGAGCAACAGCCTTGCAAATGAAGGAAGCTGTGCTGGGACAAACGATGCTGAAGCAGATGTGGAAGCAGCAGGCTGCCTGGGGAGTGGAGCAGTCAAGCAGCCCTGCTGTCTGAAGAGAATGGAGCAACAGGTGGTGCTATCCAATGAAAGGGATTCTGAAACCCTTGAAAGCCCAGGTTGGCCAAGTCATCTGTGACAAGGTATCTCCAAGTTAAAGGAGGGCTCCCATAGAGGCCAATGGGGGCAGCACGCCATGATCTCAACCCCCCCACCAAATCGTAAGGGCTAGAACCTTACAACCCCCCCACCCGCAACTCCAAGGCACAGGCTCTTTCTCCACAAGCACCGGAGCAGAGAAACACCACGACTTTGGACACTGCACAGGTTTTGTCATCAGCTTGACAATAGCATGTGGTTGAGGAAACAGATCTCTTTTCGTGGTTTATTTATTGGAAGTCACCTTTTTCTAAGAGGACAGGGAGAAGAAGCTTTTCTCACTTTCACCTTTTCTTCCCTCCTAGAGACCAGCAATTGACTGTTGGTTCCTCTGTGGCTTTGTAGAGTCAACTTCCTGTCTCACATCCAGATCTCTGATTGGGGGGCACTGCTTTTCTCCTCCTGCTGTTCCCTCTTTTTTAATCTCCCTCTCCCCAGAAGGTCCTTTGCTTCCCTACTTCCTGGTTAAGGACTGACCATCCACTTACCCACCAATGAAAGCTTGGAGTCAGCTTAACTGAAGCTTACAAGGATCCTTGCCCATTTTTAGCTCAGTCTCTTTGGCCACCTAAAGTAGAAAATAATGGGCCAGAGATGAAAAGGCATACCCGGGTTCCAATTAAGGGAAGCCCAGTTGAAATTCCTAGTTTGCCAAGGAGCATAATTGGGGAGGCGGGGGGGGGGGGGGAGGCGGCTTTTCAGCAAGTTCTGTTTTGCTAGCTAAGCTACTTCCAAGGGCTACTGTGAACCTACTCAAAGCATGCAGAAGTGATGGGATAATCACACATGACAACAATTTTAAAAATTGCTACACAGATGACTTGTTTCTCACCTTTCTATTTTGTTTTGAACCTGCAAGGCAGCTTGCATTAATTTTAAAAGAAACAATACAACAGATGAAGGATTGTTTTGAAATAATACAAGCTAATCAGAAAACCATTTCAAACTCAATGCTGCGAGTTCAAGCCATGGAGTTAGAGGACACCAGGCTGAGAAAAATGACCTAAATGTCTATTCAAGAATGCAGTCTTTTCCCAACCTTGAGAACTTAAATGTTATGGGACTACAGTTCCCATCATCTTTGGAAATGTGCCAAGTGGGTGGTGGGAAGTGTAGGACAACATCTGAGAACACAAGGAAAGACTGGCTTAGAGGCTTTAAAATGGTTTAAAGGAAAAATACCTGGGCAGAATTCAAGTAGCATGAATTGTACTCAAGACACAGAGTTCTGCTGAAGGATTTCTTTCAACGAGAAATAACCCCACCCCCGGGGCTAAAAATTTCCTACTTTCAATTATGAGACACAGAGAAGGAACCTGAGGCTAAGTCAGCGGGGAATAGGTCTGACAAAGGTGAAGAAGCTTGGTCCTGCCACTTAGCCACAACCAGGAGAAGCTGCAAAGTTGTGAAATCGTTACTTAAGGAAGATGAGACGTGAAATGGATGAGAAAAAGGAACCTGTAGTGAATAGGGGAAAAAATGGTCCAGAGCATTTTGGTTTCTTAAGGACCCAATCAGCCTCTTTTGAAAGAACAGATTCTTGGACTCATTCTGATGTCAGAGGAGATTCTACTATGGCTTTTAGATTAATGCGTTATTTAGTTTTTATACGGTTATCAAGTTTCAAGGCTGCATTTTCTCCCTCTATTTTAGTTCAGTATCTATTGCAAAATATGGACTATTTTGCTCATGTTTTAATTGTCATAACCAAGATGGTCAGAAGACCAGTAACTAAGCCCAATAGCAAATGGCTGAATGACCAAATATGCATAACTTGGAGAAGATGAGAGAGGCACAGTGAAAAATTCAACAGTATTTTTCAAGTGTCTGAAGGGCTGTCATGCATAAAACAGGACAGACTTGCTCTCTGTCACTTCAGAGCACAGGACTAAACTAGATCAACAGGTGGAAACTGTAAAGAAGCAGGCTCTGGCTGAACATCAGGAGAAACTTGCTAACATTACGAGTTCTGCAAAAAGCAGAACATACCCTTAGGTGATGTGCACAGACTGGAGAAGATCAAGATGAAGCAGTGGGCTCACCCTTGTCTGAGATGTTTAAGCAGAAGCTAGACAATCATCTCTCCTCGATGCTGCTTTTTCAATGAGGGAGAGTCACACCAGATGATGACAAAGAACCCTTCCAACTTTAAACTTCAAGCTTTCAACTTTAACCATTTAGTATTTTATTTCTATTTTTTTAAAATGTAAGGCATTTTAAGTGGTGGGCAGAACAGAAATGACTGCAACATATGCACAGAACTCGTGTACAGGTAGTCCTCGACTTACAGCCATTCATTTTACTACCATTCGAAGTTACGACAGTGCTGAAAAAAGGGACTTACGATCAGTCCTCACACTTATGACTGTTGCAGCATCCCCACAGTATGGGATCAACATTTGGGTGCTAGACAACCAGCATATACAGTATTTACGATGGCTGCAGTGTCCCGAGGTCATACGATCACCATTTGCAACTGTCCCAGCCGGCTTCTGAGACGCAAAGTCAATGGGGGAAGCTGGATTCGCTTAACAACTATGACAAAAAAGGTTGTAAAATCGGATGAGGCTCAATGACTACATCACTTAGCAACAGAAGTTCCAGTCCCAATCGTGGTCGTAAGTCAAAGACTACCTGTATATCATGACTTGGATAATGTCCATCCTTATCACTTCCTGGTCTTTTCCCTCTGCCTCTTGCTCTCCACTTCCCCAAGACTGGGATAGGAATCCATTCTTCCTTACAATACAGAACATGTTCACAGCCAGTCTTTTGAAGATGATTAAGGATTGCAACTTGAGCTGACCTATAAGGCGTCCCTGTGAAACCGGTCTAAGCTTATTCTCTTTGCAGCAAATCATGGTTGGAGGGAAGAGAAGGGATGCGTTGCTCTGGTCCAAAGTTGAACAATAAATAAAAAGACAGAAAAGCCCCATCTCTATCACACAAGTCCCGCCCTCCCCCACATTCTCCAGCTTAAATCTTTCAGGGGAAGAATTTACACATCTTATCAATCTGTCAGGTGAGTGATAGCCAAGAGAGAAAGCAAGATGGGTGAAGCTTGCTCTGAATCTGCCTGGTAGCTGATTGTTTTACATGCCTCCAGTCTGTGAGCCTCACCTCGATCTAAGAAAGCACCACTTCGTTAGAGTACCTTCGGTCCACTAAATTTCTTCTCCCACTGCAGCTCAGCATGACCACACAGACCTCAAAGGTAGTCACCTTCTTCTCGGTCACATAGCCAACTGATGGCACCACTCACCTCAAAGCTAAAGGCTCCCAGAACTGATCCAGCTTTGCTTGGTGTCCATTCTGAGGACCTGCAAACTTTGCTTGCAACTCAAAACAGAAGCTCCTACAATATTCCAGCAGGCAAAGATATGCATACCCAAATCTAAGTTTTCTTAACAAAGCAAAGGTTATATCAAGACACGGCCCAGGTCTTCCCTAAGCTGAAAGAGTAAGCATAGATTCATGCCTGTGTATCCACGCTGCCAGCTCAGAAGAAACGATTTGGTATATACTATCTCTTTCCTGGAAATGGGAGAAATTATAATGAAAGGAAGGGAATCAAGTTTTCTGCAAAGTTCAGTTTCTGCAGACTCACTATTTCAGAAGGGGAAAAAAGACTGAGAAGACTTGGAAAGATTAGTACATTACATCTTGATATCCTGCTAATGATGTCAAAGCAGATCTGATTTGTGTTCTTCACTGTTGCTGTGAAGCATTTTCTTGGCAAATTCACAGTCAGCCACTATAAAAGCCACATCATTATAAACCACCCCCAAAGGCTGGGGGGGGAGGGGGGAGGGGGAGAGGGACACAAGAATAAAGCCAACTTTTTTTTTTCCTGCATTGCTCAGAGCATATTCTTCCTCTCCAGCTTTTCCTTTGATGTGAAGGACATTCAATTACATAAGATCGATAGACTTTTGAGGAAGTTGATTGTGTTATCCAAACATCATGTTAACAATTCACAACAGGTCAGCGGTATTCTCTGGCATCTGGAAGCAGCAACCAGCAATCTGATCTCTTGTGTTCCAGTGCAGGCCACGCTATTGTTTTTCTAAACCAGTGTTGTCCAAAGTTGGCCACTTTAAGATGAGTGGACTTCAACTCCCAGAATTCCCCAGCCAGCATGGCTGGCTGGGGAATTCTGGGAATTGAAGTCCACTCATCTTAAAGTGGCCAACTTTGGACAACACTGTTCTAAACTGCTGGGATCCTGCAGTTCTATAATTCCAGTTGTTTTTTCAAAAGGTAGATCACAACGAGAAGATAAACCACCACTGCTGTGATGTTGTAAGTCTGCATTTCTTATGTCTACTAACATCTTGAACTGCATTGTTTCTAGAATTATGCTGCAATACTAAACAGAAGGATGTTGTGGAAGCTGAGTCTGCTCGTCCGAGCAGGAGATCCACTGAGTATGGACAGGGAAAAGGGCAGTTAAAATGGGAGGGGGCAGGACCTGGAAGCAGAAGACACAGCTGACTTCCAGAACTCTCTGCCACCAGATACAGCAACGGCCTTTAGCTGAGACAAACAGACAGAGATTTCAGTGCAGATGCACTCAGGAAATCAAGCAGATCAATCAGTTACGGATAGGGCTATGAACAGGTTTAATTACTTGTTTGCTTATTTACCAGCCTTTTATCTCCTCTGATCATTAACTAAACATCTATATAGAACTGAACTCCTATTAGGGACCAGTAGACAAACTGGGAATCTTTAGGCCTGCATGACACTGCCTTATATGGTAATCCACCGAACCACACCATTGAGCACTGGACACAGCCTGCCCACCAGGCTGCTTGATGGAGGCTCAGTGACCAGAATGAAAATGAAAACATCTGTCTGCTCCAGCCGAGCTTTGGTTGAGCAGTGAGGACTTCCTGCGATTGAACAATCCATTCATTGATTCATTGATCCATCCATTTATTATATAATTGAACAACTCTCAGCAGCTTACAAAATTGACCGACACATGAAAACGTCCATAATAAAATATGACAAAATAGAAATCCATTTTGAAAAAAACAAAACCAAAAAAATATGTAACGAATAACATAAAAACCACTACGAAAGTAAACCGCCAACAATTTAATAGATGGCAGCAATCATAAACCAAACACTCTTCTAAATTGGTCTGTCTTGGGCAATTTATGAAGCCAGGAGAGTGTGGGCTCATCGTATGTCAGAGGAAGGGTATTTCACAAGATAGGTGCAACAATCGAGAAACAGCACCTGTGAACCTCCCCCTTTTAACTTGCAAAAGTGGGGGACTACTTATGGTTTTCCCAGGACACCCAAGTCAGGCAGGTTGAAAGCAGTCAGATAAAGTGCTCTGACAGTACTCCAATGCCAAGCCATATAAGGTTTTAAAGGTCAAAATTGGCCATTAACTGAATTGCACTCAGAAGCTAACAGGGAGCCAGTGCAGAGCCTGAAACATTTGGGTAACATTCTCATGTCAGCAAGTCAGGCTGATGAATTCTGGACCTGCTGAAGCTTCCAGATGGTTGTCAAAAGTGCAACTTTATATAGAGCACACTGCAGTAATCCAAAACAGTGGTGATGAGAGCATGAGTTACTGTTGTGAGGTTGTCTCACTCTTGGTAGGTCTGCAACTGATAAAGTTGGAAGTGGACAAAGCTCCCTTTGGCCATAGCCGCCACCAGCCCATCCAGCAGTAGCTGTGTGTCCAGGATATCCCAACTCACAGACCTGCTCCTTCAGGGACAATGCCACCACGTCAAGGGACAACAACTGGAGATATTGAGGAAGCTCAATGAGGTCACAGCACTCTTTCTTGCTTGGGTTAAATTTCAATCTGTTTTATCCAGACCAGACTCCCAGAATGGCCAGGTGCAGACCAAACCAACAAATGACCTTCACCAATGATTCCATGTAAATGTCAAGGAATTCCTTATCCTTTGGTTACCCTTTATTCCTGTCTCTACGTTTCCTCTAGGATCTGCTCCACCTAACTCACTGATTCCATTGTGATCCAGCCTTGACAACCCCTGAAGGTGAACTGCTTGGAAGATGCGACAGAAAAGAGCTGTCCCCCCCCCCCGCATTGCTTCTGGAGACATTTAATCAGACTGGCCACTGCTCAGATGTTCATGCTTCAGAAGCTTCAGGACCCTGGAGAGTTCCCCAATGAAGAAAGGGATCGTTTACCTCTCAGTCAACAATGGGCAATATGTTGTGGTGGGGGAGGATCCTTAAAAGGTTGGGAGTGGCGAGCGCTGCAGTGGCTGCAATGAATTAAAGTCATGCGGTTTCCTGTGAAGCAGGAATGTGAAGCACCTGCCTCCAGTATTTCAGGATGTGTTACAAGCTTCCTCTGATTCAAGGACGCCATCAGAGTAACCCAAGGTCACAAGAACAGAAACATCCCTGCCAACATGCAGTATTCTTTCCTCCCTATCACCCTTTGTGGCCCATGTTACTGCTGCTACAACTTTTCTTTCCTGGTTGAAGGAAAGACATCATAAACATGTTTTTCTTTCTCTGCCCCATGGTATTCCAAATAGGCTTAAGCATTTCTTTTTTTTTTTTTAATGCTACAATTACTGCAGGAATGTTTAACCAGGAATGAAGAGGAGGGATAAAGAGAAATCCACCGAGGCTGCCTCATATTCCTCCTTCAGTTTAAAAGCTATTTTAGGAGCTTACAATAGGATACCCACAAGGAGACACTGCACTGTCCTCCTAATTAAGTTGGCAGTCTCCCTGAAAAAAGAACTGCATTTGCACTTCTGAACTCAACCCTCAACCATTGGAATGAACTAATTAAAGAACAATCCGTAATTGTCCTATGCATTTAGAAGATAGACTACACCTTGCCTATTTTCTTCTCCTTTTATTTTTATTGCCAAAATTAAAGAACATTCTCAACAATTGCACTGAAAAATACATTGCCTGGTGAGCCCAGTAAATATCAATATTTTATACTCTGCTTACATCACTTTCTGACTTTTAAAAAAAGGTAGGGCAAGAGAAAATAAAAATGGGCACTTTGCTTCCATTGGAACCTGCCAACTGACTCAAATTCCAGAGGAAGGCTCACTTTGACTCCTTTTAAAATAAAAGAGGGGGTTGTTTCCAACTCATAGCAGATAATTTATCTGATTTGGGTCAAGATCTCTTCCATCAGCAGGCCTAATGTTTTAATCTAGAGAGCTCCACATATTGAGTAAATGAATCTAAATCAGAATTTCCATCACAGGTGGATAATCTGCATAGCAGAAATGATGGCATAGTAAACTAGGACTGGAAAGAGCTCCAGCTTATAAGACATACTTTATTTCTGCTGTTGTCCTAATACAACCCTGGGATTCAATAACTGGAGCCTAATATGCAGTGCTTAATTAATTAATCATTAATTGATGAACTTAGCATGAAGGAGTTCTATACACCTGGCATGACTAGACTCTGCTACAAAATGTAGAAAATCAGTATCTGCTCAAGAGTATACAGTATGCTGGCTGGAAAACTGATAAGGACCCAGGCAGATTCACACATTGTGCCTGTTGAATCAACTGTCTTGGTGAGGTTCACATGTAACGCTAAGCCATAAATTATATATATGGTTTATCTCTACCTTTATCTCCCTACATACACACCTATACATTCATGGCTTAGACAACATGCGAGTCTTACTGAATATGTTTTGCCTTGTTTTCGAATGGGACAGGAAGAGGAAATGGAGACCCATCACCTTGACCTCAACTTTCATAGGACAAAGCCCACTACTCTTAAGTTCCTCAGTCCAAGCACCTGAAACGTTACTTCTGTTTATAGGTGAAAGTTTCTTCCCAAAGGGGAAGCTAATTTAACCTAGCTTAATGTAACATGGGTTTCTCTCTGCATTCATCTCTCTTGAATCTACCATTTCCATAGTTATGAGAAGGTAGAACTGGATAAGATTATTTGGTAAATATGTGATCCAGATATTCTTCTTATGAAGCAACTCACAGGAGGCCAGGTAGGTCTTTCACCATCTGTTGAATAGAGGGCGAGAGCATCTTTCCGACTGGTGTTCTTCAGTCCAATGTGACACTTTAAAACAGCACTTAACTTCTAAAAACAAGGAGGATTTTTGCGAGACTCAGCCATCCAAGTCAACTAACGGGATCAAAGAAGTAGCAGGGAAAAGGGAAGGCACTGCTCGGAGTGCTCTTAGAAATGATAAGCTCAGTCCGAAGAGAGTACTGCAGAAAAAGGACCAGATCAGAGCTATTGCAAATAGCATAATTGCAACCTTTTCTGCAGTGGGCACAGTCTTCTTCTCAGGCTTCAACTTCCATTTTTGCCCACACACATGAGTGCTTCAAGTAGGACGGGGATGCAGAGCCTACCATTAATATCTCCCCCATGCTGGCTCCCCTCTGGAGTCTTACTTATTTAGACCAGAGTTGAAAGTGATGCCAGCATGCCTGAAGTAGTTGGAGGGTCAGATCTTTCTTCCATCTTACCCCTACCTTTAACTTCCTATTTTAAACTCACATCCTTTCCTCAATGCTATCCCCATTTTTCTTCCCATCTCACCCCAGAGTTCCCACCCAGGACCCTTGATCGACTTGTCCCTCTCCCTAATCTGTAAGTGCTAACTTTACAAGAACCTCAGAAGTGGTTTCCAGAGGTTTCAGGACTGGCCAATGTGGGGGCCACTTTCCCTCCACCATCTCCCAACCCCAGTTCTGTGGTTCCAGAACCTTCCCAGATCATGCCATTAAAATGCAATGGTTTGTTGAAGAGGAGAAGCCAAAGAATGATCATGGAGGCCGTTGGCATGTAAAGTAAATGCTCTGTAGTAAGGAAGACCGCTTTTGTAAATTCTGCAAACCCAGAGTCTGAGTTTCAGGGCTGTACGCTGATTTGAACTCATTCCTCATTCTTTTAACTACTTATCCTTTTCTTCTCCAAGAGGGTATTGTCACATCAGATTAATGAGTCCTGGAAAACTCTTTAATTTGTGTTAAAAGGAAGAGAAGAAATGGCAAGTGCCAAGCAGCAGTGAGACACAAAGCTCAGGCACCAGCAGAGTGATTTGGATAGGAAAAACAATCCGAGGCAGGCAAGACACTGCATGAAACAGCAAGACGAGGTGTGAAATTCAATCAGGTAAAACAACAGGGACCGAGCCAAAGGCAACACTGCCAGCCAAAGAGGCTGGCATTTTGAGGCTCTCAGAGATGGCTGGCAGGACTTATAAGCCGCTCAGATCTCTTCAGCAAGAGGCATGTAGAATGGCATGTCAGGGGTGTGGAACTGCAAAATCCATTCACCTCCCACTGACTGAGGGAAAACCAGCCATTTCTTCAAAGTGGAGCAATGCTGAGTCTATTCAACCTGTTCCCTGGCAGGCCAAAGATAAGGCTACAGGATGATAACCAGCTGAACACCACATTAATCATGACTGGGTGGGGTAGAATTAAGGTCCACATTTCAGAGGCTCAGCAATCCTTATGATTTAGGCTCAGAAGGCAGGATAGTGTCTGGTTTGGAAGCATAGTCTTCAGTAAGCAGCCATTGCTTAGTAAATCCCCTTCCCCAAAAAACACACTAAGAGGTTTCCTTCCTCCCAAAGGCCTTGTTAGCCCTTTCAGGTAGGCCTGGTTAGGAGAAAGACACCACTGGAAAGACTAGAGCTCTGCTTTATTGATCTAGGCTACTGTATAATAACCCAATCTTGAAAGCCTGACAGCATTTTCCCTTCCTTCCCTCTTATACCAAAAAAAGTCAAGGTGGGGCAAATTAAAGTTTCTTGCTCACACTGTCTTGTTTCCCAGGCTGAACTCATGGTTTCTGCATATCTTCTCCAAGGTCATCACTGTGTTCCTCTACAAATGTCCAGTCGTAATTTCCAGCTTGTGAAGAAGGCTGGCTGGTCTACAGACCTTTTCACAGGAAGAGGCTGTTTTAAGAGCCTCTTTTCTGAAGGCCAAGATGAAGCCAAAAGTCAATTCTGGACTGGCATCCAAAAGTATATCAGCTCCTTCTAACTGGCATCAAGTCTTTGTCTATATTTCAAAAGAACTCTCCATAGGTCTCTGCAGGGGGCAAGTGACATCACACACATCATGAAGTCAAATAACACAATGGCATCATGATTGTGTGATATCATTTGATGTCGTTGGGATGTTTAAAAGATGCCCATGATGGTTATGGGATCATTATCATGATCCAATGCAGGACCAACTAGATATTTTTGAGCTACAACTTCCATGATACAACAGTTATATTCCATTAAAAAAAATGCTGATGCCAATAATCAAAGCATGTTTCATCTTGACTTAGGAAGCCTCAGTCAACTACCATGGCTTATCCCAGCCTTCCCTAACTAGGTATCCTCCAAAAAATTTTGATACCAAGACCCATCATTTACCAACACTGCCATGGGTTGATGGGAGTTGTAATCCAAACCCTCCTGAGGGTACCAGCTTGGGGAAGACTGATTTATGATGTCAACATGGCAACCTGCCCACGTCCAGAAAGATCAGGTTTCAACTTGTCCTTCCCTAAAAACACAGCAGAGAATATAGCCTCCAAAAGTGTGGTTGATATTTCAGTCATCAAATGTATTCTTGTACCCCCACCCCCACCCCCAATTATGCTGTTTATATATTACAGATAAAAAATTTTACTGCTTTGCAGAGCACTAAATAGTACAAAGGGTCTATTTTGAATGCCACATCCCCAACCTTCTTGTCCTTGTCTAGCATACAGATCATGGAACAGTTATTTTGAACTCAGATTAAACTTTGGCTTTGGAGCACAAAACAGAACTAGCATCTAATTGTGCAAACTTACTCCTCTGTATCTTAAAATTCAATTTTATCTCCTGCATCTTCATCTAGCTTTTTCCTGGATCTTCTAAAGGGCACGCTGATTTTGTACCTCCTACAAATTACAATTAAATCTTTGTCTGCTGAGAACCATGTATTATTATTACCATGGATACTATCAACATTTTCTCACCTTTTTTCCAATAATTCATGATAGCATACAAGGTTCTCCCTCATGTTATTTTAACAGTCAAATCTCACTGGGTCTTATATATCATGCTAAGCCATGTTTTTAAAGCAGAGTTTTTGAATAAACTACAATTCATGTAACATACTAAACCATCTAACAAATACCTCACATTATGGCTAAGGGTACTATGCCAACCCCATGTGTGACAGGTTTATCAACGTATAACTAGATCAAGGTCACCAAATGAATTTTGCAGCTGAGTACTGACCTGGACCTGATTTCTCTGCAGTTGCCTTCAATCTGTAACCACTACATCCTGCTGCCTCAAATAGCAAAACATGACCTAACAGTATCAATATAATATTGCCTTTCCCAATCTTGTATTCTCCAGCTCTTTTACACTAGAAGTCCCACCATCCCTGACTATTAGATGCTGGCTAAATTAGAGAAGGATTGGGCCCCAGACATTTTGGGAGCAGTCCATTGGAGGAGGACACTTCAATGGGATAAGGGATGTTAAGTATGGAGGATCCACAAAAATATGGATTGATCTTGAGAGGAACTTGATCATGTCCAGAATTCCCAAACATTGTGAAGAATCTTGCCCTACTTGGTGTTTTATACATCAACTGCTTGGTAAACAGTTTTCAAGTGTCTGTGTTATGCAAACAGTCCCACCTGCTTCAGTTTATTATGCAAGGATTTATAACTTGATCCCCCTGCCCCATGCCTTACGGATCACTGACCTTATTGACTGAAAACATCTTGGTGTCAACTGTAACATCCTAGAACGTTTGCCACTAGGCTTCTCAGACAGGGGCATTAGCATCTTAGCCTAATGAAAAGCTTTGGTAAAATGGCATTACTGCCATTTCTAGCCCCACCTACCCTCAGAGATTTCATGCTAAGGAAACCCTCAGCAACAGCTGGAGGATTATTCTTCCAAGCAGCAGAAGATATTCATTCCCCAGAGACAATCTTTTTTTTTTTTTAAACCTCCTTTATGTAGACAGATGATTGTTGCAAGAGAAGCCCCTTTGCTTGGTCTCGGTCTGAACTGGAGAATTCAAAATAGTCACTGCCCAGTCAAAACCAGGAACAATGTGTCTTCACCTTCAGCAGCAAGATGTGATTATCATAAAGGCTGCCCCAAAGAGAAGACCGCTATCAGCCCTACAACAAATCAGTTTAAATCTCCTTTCCCAATTCCATTTGGGGTTAGAGCTGTAATCCGAGGCTCCTGAAAGTTTGGCTGCAGTGATCAAGGACAATAAGAGCAGCAGATAATCATGAACGAGAAGACCAGGGCAAAAGAAGAGAAAAAGAATTTTTCAACCATTATCTCCAGGGCCCTCTCCATTTGTTCAAACTAATTTTGCTGGTGTTTCAGCTCCTGTTCAAATAGGGACCACAGTTGTAAAGATAAACATTTGCTTGGATGGATCAGTTCTCAGCAAGCCCTGGAAACGGTGCTAAATTCTTCTAGCAACGAGAGTTCCACAGCATGGGATTTTCAAAGGGCCAGATTTGAACAAATTCAACGTACGCAATTAACAACTGCACAAATGCTTTTTGGAAAGTAAATAGCAGGCTCATTCAGATGAAGAGAGATCCAGATAAGGACTTTAGCGGATGGAGCAGAAGAGAAGAACATGTATATTTTAAACATGTTGTGGATTGTCTCATTTGCTACTGTTAGAATAAAGAAAAGCCTAGGTTCACCTCAAGCAATGCCTTGTTTCCAGTGTAAACAAGAGGACTGCAGCATAGGCATTCAACCTGCTTACTCATCAGTTGTTAGCTTGAACATCAGATCAACACTCTGCAAAATGTCCTACAGGGCATCACAAGTTAAACCCTCCCACACTGTCAGGCCTAACCCAAGGAACTCCAAGAGACCATGTAAATTCAGTCCAGCTATGTTTATTAGCTACAACCTCTAGCAAGAATCTTCCCAGACTAAATCCCCAGTTCCCAAAGTCCTCCAGCCACAACAGTGTGAATTCCTCAGGGAGGTGCCGGTCTCATCCTCTTGTTCCTCCCATGCGGTTCTGGTGAGCTAAGAAAATGTTTATCTCCCTGAGCCTGGCCTTCATAATTCCTTTCCATCACACACACAAACCTTTCAGGCACTTCAGGCTTATTCCAAACAGAACCTCCCACCCACCCACCATGAAAACTACTGGATGCAGGCAGCAGAGAGGTAGCAAGGTATGTGTCAAGAGTAAAGATGAGGGTTCCAAGGAGCCAGCAAGACTTCTACAGATGATGCCACTCGCCATGCATGGGGCTTTAGGAGCTCATGAGAACTGGTCCTACCCCCCTAGGTGCTAAGTCTAAAGTTCTGCATGGGAGAAACTGACCAAGAGGAGGGGAGTAAAGTCAAGTCAAGGATGAAGAGAGGAGGCTGTAATAAAGGCTCAGTTTCAAGAGGGCAGAAGAAGTTGCAGTTACCCAAGCATGACATGAAGAAGTGTTGTCTGCTTTTGTATGCCCAACAAAAGCCTAAACGCTGCCAAAGCTATGTCAGCTTTTGTCTGCCGGCCTCTTGCAGCTTGGATGATTTTCCCCTGAAATCCTCTCCCTCTTCCTGCTCCTCCTTGTTCCTCCTCCTGCAAGATTCAATCTCTTAAGATACTTTTCTTTCTCTTTCCTTATGAAACAATCCTGATTGAGACTCTGCTGGAGTTATTGTTCACTTCTCAAGCTCAGCACGCCAGCTGGGCATCTCCTTCCCTACAGCGTTTTTTTTTACTTTTCTTCTTTTTACTATTATCACTTCTTTTTCTTTCAGATGTTACACTGACCCAAAGAGAGAACTGGGTGGGCTTCCCCCCCCCCCCCGTATTGCAGTTGTTATCAATGATCCTGACCCCTCCACCTGGCCAACTGGAGCCAGCAGAAAATTCCTGCTGCTTAACGAGGGTGGCATTTTCTTTTGCTATAAAATAATCAAAACCATAAATAATCAAAACTATTGCAGCTGTTTCAGCCTTCTCTGAAATGGCCTTACACAATTAGGAGATACCGTGCCCCCAACAGTTGCACTGCACAAGTACAGATGATGCCATCTCCAGCAAATTGTTAGTGTTATAACTACTTCTGCAACAATACAGAAAATGCCACTTTCCCTTTTGGTAGGCAGTTTTTTTTTCAAGCAAGTTTCTAGTCCCCATGGGTTCATAAATAAGGCTCGTTAAAGATTAAAGCGATGCTGGTGAAATTCCAGAACCCAAGCAGGATCCAATTCTCAGTTCTCCAAAGAGAACACTGCATAATTTATTTTCTCTTATAGAAATGCAAAGGATATTTAAAAACAAAAAACAAAAAACAAGTCAACATATTAATATACACAGAATGAGAATCATTTACTCAGAAAACAGAATTGGGATTCTAATGATTAGAGTCTGAATGACTTGGATGTAACAAGGACTGCTTGTTAGGGCTTATTCACATTTCAGGAGAATCATGAGATTCCTCCTTGGGATATCTTATGTACTTGAACGCAATATAGGGATACCATGACTAGTAGCCATTCGAAGCTTTATCATCTGGGGATATGGCTGGTTTTGTTTTGTTTTTTTGTTATGTTTTGTTCTGCAGGCTTCTAAACTGGTAGTCACTTTTGAACTCTGGTGTTGGAGAAGACTCCTGAGAATACTGTGGACAGCCAAGAAAACAAACCGATGGGTCATCAAACAAATCAACCCAGAGTTCTCAGCTCAAGGCAGAAATGACCAGGCTCAGATTATCCTACTTTGGACACAGGATGTGAAGACCCAGCTCTCTGGAGAAGGCTCTAATGCTGGGAAAGGTGGAAGGAAAGAGAAGAAGAGGAGGACCAGCAGCAAAGTGGATGGGCTCAGTTACAGTGGTGGTGGGGGCACCATTGGAAGAGTTGAAGGACCAGGTTAGGGACAGATTGTCATGGATAAACTGTATATGATTGCTAAGAGTTGGCAGCAACTTGATGGTTTTTTTTTTTGATCTGCGCTCAGTCGTTACCGACTCTGCAGTGACTGCTTGGACAAGTCTTTGCAGTTTTCAAGGCAATTGTTTCGGAAGTGGTTTGCCAGAGCCTCCTTCCTAGAGCAGAGCCCAGCTGGCAAGCGCAGGAGGCGGGGTTTCCGTTGCTTCGCGCCCTTTTCGGGCGAGCGCGGTTTTGCGCTTACCGGCAACTGCTCCTGACTCCTTTTGCAAGGCGCTGCCAGCATTTTTCCTCCCACCGGAGTGAGAGTCCCCATTTATCTACTCATGTGAGTTTTCGAACTGTTGGGTTGACAGGAGCTGGGGAGGAAACAGGAGCTCACCCTGTTAATGCGAAGGCTGGACTCGAACCGCTGAAGCGTCGACCATTTCTGGCCGGCAACTTTCAGCGTCATTAAGCCGCTGCGCCACCACGTCCCCAACTTGATGGTACATAATCAAACAAAAACTGGTGGTCATCACCATGTTTTGTGGTCTTGAGTTCCACAGATCAACTCAGATATGCCAAAAGTATATTTTTAGTCCCTTGTGGATCTCCTGCCATTCGCTTCCACTGAATGACATCACAGTTCATATTAATCCATAGCTGTCTCAACCATGGTTTTGTTGTACAAACCAAAATGGGATGGATTCACACAACATGGCAAGCCACAAACCATGATTTACAAACCACCGTGGCTGGTTTAAACAATTGGCTATGTTGAAGCCAAAGAAACTATATTGTCCTTTAGTGCAATGAATGAGTTTGCTCACCCACACTTACTGAACTTCTATATGCACCCAAAAGAAAGTGGGGGGAGCATGAACAAATACAGATGGATATCTTCCCCAGCTGGTACTCCCCCAGATATGCTGAGGCTGCAGTTTCTCAAATTCCTGACAAGACTGACCTTGAGGAATTCTCAAAATCATCTTTCTTACCAACAGATCCTGTTATTTCAAGTCCTCCTCGCAAGAGTATTCTTCTTAATTAACTGTGACCATTAACCAATTCAAAGATTGTTAGCTGATTAACCCCATGCTTTTTAACTGACAACATTTTCATCAGTTCTCATATTACCAACACCTTGAGACAGTTATTTTGTCTTAAAAAAAAAAAATTACCTGAAAATTTAAATGTACCAAGAAAATAAAAATGAAATTGTCTATTTATTACCATCATCAGAAAGGCCAGCGTTAAATTGTTTTTCCCCTTCTCCTATTACAGCAATCAAAATGAATAAAAACAACCAGATAAACACAAAAAACCCAGAATCATACTCAACCGGAACTACTGATTAAAGTTTTCTGACCTCCCTCTGACTTATATGCAGCTAATTAATCTAGGAAACCACTTAAAGAGCGAGGAGTAACAATTTCTGATTTTTTTTAAAGAAAAAAAAATACTTGACAGAAACAGAGTCACTAATCAGTTTTAAACCAGGATGAGATCTGGTGAGCTTCTGGTGGGTCAGAGAATCCAGCAGATGTGAAGACAGATACAAACCTCCAGGGTGCAAGGACAGACTAGGAAAATGCAAGCAAAAACCTCTTCTCCAAAAGCAAACTGGGCAATTCCACACACACCACTCCGCACACCCATCAACATTTACAAATTGTGCTCCTTCCATCTGTCCAGTCAATTATTTTGTGTAGCAGCCTGTTGGCTTCATGTCTCTTTTTCCTTAAAGGAAGACAAAGAAAGAATTGGCAGAGAAGGGGAGTCTCTTGGCTACGGTGTATCCTAAGATCTTTGTTGCCAAGTTCTGGGGACAAAACATAGATGGGGAGCAAGGGGGCTTGGCTGGACTTCTTCTTTTTCAGACCCCCCCTGCCCCCCCCCCAGATGACGGGAAGCAGGGCTGGATCTGAGGGATTGGATTGGCATTCTGGTCCCTAATGGGGATTCTGGGAAGGTTACAGAGACTTGTTCGACATCTCCAGTTTGTTTCCCTGACTCTTCCTGAGCTATTCGGAGAAGGCTCAGAAAAACATACAGATGCAAAAGAATTCGCATTGCGTGGAGGTGAAAACAAACTAGAAGCAGAATCTTCCCTTTTTTGGTAAGCATCAGCAGCTGCCAGAACACATCTGGGCCAGATTCAAGGATCGAGGAGTAGGTCCAAGAATGCTCTTTCAGTCTTTTACCTCCATCCCCCAAGGGCTGAAATTCAATCAGACAAAAATTTGAGGACTCGGGGATTGAATTTCAGCCTGTTCTCTCTCATCCAGCCTACTGTCAAACTTAGGCTGTATTCAAGGTTACCAGTTGCTTCCTTGGAGGTGGGGCAATAGAGTTGGGTGTCATCAGCATGCCATTGGCACACCTCTCCAAAGCTCCAGGTGACCTCCTCCAGTGGTTTCATGAAGATGTTGAGCAGCCTGGGAGACAAGTCAAACAAGGCCCAGACTTGCCAGACCATCTGAAAACATACCACGGTTGATGGTTTGAGAACCTTTAATAGGGACTACCACGACCTACTCTCACAACATATGCCTTGGGAACAGAGGGAGTTTCAGTCAGTCAGAGGATGCATTTATTTTACTGAAAACAACATAACTATTTATTAAAATAGCAGGTGGGAGGTTAGCTCTGTGAGGCAGATCAGGTCAGGAAACAGACAGCCTCCAGTGTGGTTGAACTCTCATTAGTCACAGCCAATAACCGATGAACAGAACATTGCGATCTGGAGATCCCCAGGTTGACCACATCTGCTGAAGCAGCAACCTGTTCTAGCACCCCAGCGGAACTCCTCTGCTTTCCATTTATGCCATACTCAGCCACAAATCCATGTACAAACTCCAATTGGTTGGGTTCACCCAAAATGCTAAACTCAAAGTAAACAAATCACCATGATGGCTTTGTGTGATGGGTGAATCTACTCACCAGCTAGCTGTTTATAAACTAGGGTCTCATTTTCCTTAACTCCTAAGTCCAAAAACCACATTTATGAATATAGGAAGTCATCTTCTATTGAGACAAACCACTGAACTTTCTATCCAATATCTTTGGCACTGACTTGCAACAGAAATGCAGGTTTTCTGACAGGTGGTTTTACTACTTTCCCTGGAGATGTGAGTCTCGGGACTCCTTACACACATACATACACGCCACAATCCATTTTAGCCCTTATACTACTGGGCAACAATTATACTTCATTTTTGTTATCAGTACAAAACTAATTCAGGATCATCCTTCAGTGGGTCTTTTCTCCTCCAAAATTCCACCTCTTCTTACTGCTCTGAGGAAGCCCTTGAAATCAACTATAGTAAAACTAAGATCCTGATCTTTGCCAAGAGACCAAAACTGCATGCCTGGAGGATAAATGGCCAGAATATTGAACAAGTAAAACCTGTTTAAATACTTGGGCATGGCTTTCCACAGCTCCGCCAAATGCAGGACACATCAACATTATGTCATACGTAGCTAAATGTTGTTATACTGCCTGTAAAATTAGGCAGACTTTTATTATCCACTGACAAGCCCACCACCAATTGTAATATTTTATCTTATTTTGTTTTTACTTCATTTTTATTTTTAATGTGTCTTGGTTTGCAATTCTGGTCAGTGACCATAATAAAAATATTCATTCCAGCTCTTCACCCTTGAACAATAAAGGTAATTCTCCCTTTCACCTTCTGTTCTTCTGCAAACAAAACGGCAGGCTGGCTGGCAGTTCTTTGGGGAGGACTCTCAAGCAGCCCCCTTTATCCCTATTAGACCCATTTCTTACCCCACAACTAGCATCTTCTGGCTTGCCTGATCCTACAAAAAGCGGTTTGCTTATCCAATAGGCCTCTCCAAGCAATGTTCCCAAAGCTGATGGCAAGTAGACAACCCCACCTCACACACTGGCTGGCTCCCTGACCAGCTGTTTTGCAATTTTAATTTCTCACCTTCCTAAACCGCCCAGATTTATCATATATTCAACAGAAATATATAATTTTACAAATGTCTTTTACCTGTCGGCTGTAGCGGGGACGGGGAGGATGTTTTGACACACTTTTGTTCTAGGATAAATCACCTTTAGATTTGATGGCTAAAGAAAGACCCCCCAGACTGACACCTTCAGGAGGAAAACAATCTTCCAGCCTTCAGTCGGATTTGTTCTCACCACTTCATACCATCCAGAGTTGAGGCCTGGTGTGCGGAGTCAGCCTGGGAGCGTTGCCCTGGTTGGCTGGGGGGAACAGAAATGGTTCTACTCAGTTGCATCAGAGGGAAGTGTTCGCCAGCACAATCTCCACTGGTGTGTTAACAACACTTGGCAGCCGTTCCAATTGGCCATATTCAGACCCCAAGCAACGGCTTGCATTCCTACGCAGAAGGAGAGGGCCCCTGGAAACCGGAATGAGAGTAGCAGAAATCATGCCTGAGGGCCAAACAACCAGGGTTCTTATTTATTTACTACCCTTCTGGATGGTGCAAGAGTTGGAGTGGTTCGGTTGGGATACTAATCAATTAAAAACCAGCACTGCACAGCGGTGATAAAAACAGAAGATAAAGCTAGAAAATGAGAATGAAACAGCGAGGGGCTGAAACAGCACAGTGCCTGAAATTAAGGCAGAGGACAAGGCCAACGAAGTGCACGAATATCAAGAGGCATTCCTAAACAACTAGAAGAAAAAGGAGGTCTTCACTGGGAGGAGTGGCCGGGGGGGGGAGTATTCACGGGATGTCTGCAATGCAAGTGCAAACAACCTGCTTTGGGACAGGCGTCCTACAGCTGGGGAAGCCCACTTGGAGGATCATTTTGGTCATAGATAACTGCCTCACCTAATCAGTCTCAAGTTTAAATAAACATTTGGAAACATTTCCCAAGTCAACCATTTGTTCACAGTAAAGCACCGCCAGTTAATGATGTAGCTGATGTCATTTTATTGATCCTTGTTCAGCAGCCAAGTCTCACCAGGATGACCTCTCTCTCCTCTGACTAGGATTCTGAAGTACGTGTCTCTGCTCTTGCTCCCAACTTCTCTGAGCTTAGAAATTAAGCAGGATTAGGCCTGATTAATAGTTGGACAGCTGACCATTAGCAAATCCCAGGACTGTAGACTGGACAGTTGAAAATGTTTCTAGAAGAAGGCAATGTCAAATTAGTTCTCTCCTGTTGCCAAGAAATCTCCATGGTCTTCTTCATGGGGTCACCAGGACTTTTACTTGACTCAAGTGGCATATTACTCAGCATCTGCCTGTCTTGCATCTGATCTAAATGACTGCCTAATCTGCTTCTTCATGTCCACTCCAATGGGCTCAGCTTTGTCAAGCAGGTTGAGTTATGTATGCAACATTGCACAAAAATCAGGTGTTTACTTTCCTCTTCCCATCCCTCCTTCTTATGTCACAAGTGTTGAATTCCAAGCCTCCTATCTGAAACTGATAACTCTCTTAAGGAGTGGTAGTACATACATGTAGCCGGGCCACTTCTCAAGAATGGAGGCACAAAGAGAGATGTCCAGATCTTTCATCACAGCAAAGAGAGAAAGAAGAGAAAGCCCTTCTTGGTCCAGTTTTTAAGCAATTGGACCCTAGGAATTTTGCAGCCCAGCTGATTGAATGACAGGCCTTCCAACAGTCATTAACTAAGGCAACTAAACAGAACCCAAGTCGAGATCAGAACTATGCAGGCTATGGTTTTTCATCTGACCCTCTATGACAATGAAACTTGGACTTTGAGGAAGCAGGGCAGAAAGACTGTTAACACTTTGGAACTTCGGTGTTGGAGGATATACCATGAATAGCCAAGAAAACAAACGAATGGATCATAGAATAAATCAGTCCAGAGTTCTCCCACAAGACACAAATGGTCAGCCTCAAATTATCACATTTTGGGTGCGTTGTGCAAAGCTCCTTTGAGAAATCCATCATGCAGGGGGACAGAAAGAAAGGATGACCTGCAGCAATTGTGGCGGGATGCACAAAGGCAACGGATGCACCACGGGGAGACCTGAAGAGCCACACTGGGGACAGATCCTCCTCGAGAAGGTCTATCCGTATGGTCGCTAACAATCAACACTAACTTGATGGCACGTAATCAGTCAATCAATTTGTAGCAGAATTCATCTGAGGGATGTGCATATTCCAGAAGACCAGGCTAAAATTGGGTAAGGTAAGTTATGGGAACCTAGCCATTGTCTCAACTTATCATGTGAACTAGGCCGTCCTATTAAGCTGTAATGGGGTTTATTTCTTTGAGCACAGCATGATACGTGACCACGGTGTTTTGTTAACCTGGCTTTAGAATTCTGCATGTTTGGGAACCTAGCACACAGCTCTCCCTGGCTTGCAGAGTTTCTGATCCTCTCAGTTCTAGATATACTAAGTATTTGGGCTTTTCTCTCCCTCTAAAAGTCAACTGATCTTGATAAGCATGCTGCACCTTAGGAACAGTTTAAAAAAAAATGAAGATGAAGATTTGGAGGGGGAGGAAAAGATTGTGATGCCAAATATCTGGAACTTAGCAACAGCCAATCTATTCTTTATGAGCTCCACAGGAACAAGAGAGAAAAAGTAATATCTGGAAAGCACGATGTCTGCAAGGGAAGGGGTTGGGCAGGGAGGGCCATTAGCATAAAAAGTGCCCCAAAAGCAGTTTTATGAATAATAGCAATGCAAATGGGAGAGAAAGAATCTAACACCTGTTAAGGCACAAGTTCCAATCTAGACTCCTTACGTAGTTCTGCATACAGATGGTTATTAGCCCTGCCAACTAAATGGAATTTCCATTTATTGGTGCAGTCACTCAGAATATCAATTGCTGAGGAAAAACAGAGGAAAACCCTGCTTGGGATTGGCAGGCTGGCCACATTTTTCTGCCTCGCGTGATTCTTGAAGGAAAGTTAAACATTTAAGGGAGCTAAGGGACACATTCAGCCCTCCAAGAATGCAGCACAGACTTGATCATGTCAACAGACCACAACAGATACTACTTTAGACAAAATAAGTTTTTTTTTTTTATTCAGCTCAGTATTAACTCTGTTGCCTTTGCCCAGAACAAAAGACCCAGTCACTTCCCTGCATTTGTGAACCAACCTTTTTATCGTAGGAAACTGCAGGACTCACAGCTTTCTCATCTGCTGCTGAGCCATGCTTTCATTAAATTAGGGTTTGTTGAAGAAGCCATTCAACATGCGTCGCATATAAATGATAATTTACGGTTTGCAGACTCCAGTGGGCTGGATTCCTACATCGTGTTACTCCAAAATCAAACATGCCTGATTAGAGCTGAAGAGTAATTTTTTTTTTTCAAATTCCCCACCTGAGCTCTGGGGAGCACATTCTCCCCACCCAAATCTTTTCTCCCTTATTTTCCCATGATATCCACTCTCTATTCTACAGTGCAAATAAACACGGGGTGTCCCAGCAGATTTGCAAGAAGAATTCCATAAACCACCTATCACCTCCCTCTTCCTTGCTTGTCAAGTTCATGCAACAGAGAAGAAAGGGAACAGGGGCCCCTAAAGAGCTGTAAAAGGTAGCCACAGATGAACACACTGGATTGGATTTTGTTACCTGCCTCTGTCCTGAAGCTGGTACAACATCTATTTGCAGCTTCCTCTTTGCTCATGGTTCCCATAAAGAACTTTCTTCTGCCACAGTTAAAAGCTTTTGTCCTTTCCTATTCATTGAATAACTGCTCCCCACAGATCCATGTTCCTTCATTCTTTTCAATATGTTCCTTGTTAGCTCACCTCCCAGTAAAAAACAGCATTGAGCGTCAGTTTTGAAACTCAACATTGTGGCAGGGGGAAAGACCCTAGACACCAGTTACTCTTTCCCTCCTAAGAAACATCTACAGAACTCTTCACAGAAGCAACAGCCTCCCTAACTCATGAAAGGAGTTAAGGCAACCTTTTTGGGCCAGTGGGGTGTATGTTATGGTTGCTCTCCCATAATGGCTGCCATGATGGTTACGACCATTAACAAAACAACAATTTACCAGAAGGCAAATTAATGAGGTTGCTTCCCACCCCGCCCTTCTATGCTCTGAGAAGCTGTCTTCTCCCCACTCTCATTGTTTTTCTGGACAGGGATTCATAACAGACCAGTCCACCTGGTTGCCCATCATACATTTTGGACCGCAATCCTCATCACCTTCAGCCAGCTTAACAGTGGCTTGGGTGATGGGAGCTATAGCCTAAAGCATTTGGTGGGCACCAGACGACTGGTCTGAGACCATTGCCAAGGGACCACCAGGACAGAGACTGAGCCAAGGCGGAACAAGCAGCCGTTCCACACGATGCAAAGATCTCCATTGCATTTGCCTCCCCCATAACTGTAAATCTAGACAGGTTTATGCAGCCAGATGGATCAGACTCTAACTTCATCGTGGGACACCTCTTCTCTCTCAAGGGGCAGGTATATCCAAAAAGACCTTGAGAAGATACTCTTAATGGCCTCGTTCTTCTGCGCACTTGGAGGACTTCTCAACTGCAGAAAAGGAAGATCTGGGTTCTGCTGAATCTTCTGAAGATCCATTCCAGAAACACCAACCACGGTGGTGGAAAAAATGCCAGAGCTGAAATCTGGCACTGCTATTTGTAACTAAGAGAAAGATGGAAACTGAATGCTTTGTGTTGAAGCTGCCAACAATAGCTGACACGAAAGGCTACAATTCTTGCACTATCTGCTACCAATTGCAGTCAATGTATATGCTCACAAGCAGAAAATACACAGGTACACCAGCCAATGTCAATGTGATGTATGTGAGTACATTTGCTTTCATTAATGAGAGGCATTTAACTGCATTTACCTGGGCAGCTCTCAAACATATCAACTAACTAGTTAGGGACACTGAATTTCAAGCATTATAAACTTCCTTGAAAATCTGCATAAACATTTCCAAGTGATGTTATGTGTCAGAGAGAGAAGAGAGAGAGAGAGAGAGAAACTTCTCCTTTAAACTGCCTTGGGAATGACTCAAACCTTGTTTTCTGCTAAGGGAAGCCCTAAGAAGTGGTGGGGCAGAGCAAAATGTGGGAAGAGACACCTAATGTGTCTCTAGCAGCTTTTTCTCTGTCTGAAAACCTTTCTCTTATGGATACCCTCTACTCTTCTTCTCCAAAGCCACAAGGAGCCAGGGAAAAATATTTTTTTTACTGAAGATCTTAATTATAACCCAATATTTCACAGCGGTCTATATATAGCCACTGTTTTGCAGTAAGCCAATTGTTTTAAAAATCCACATTTCAGTTGGACGGTCTGTGCAATCATTGCCTCTGGAATAGGAATGGCAGATGGGGTGACTGGGTTCCTAGAAGACAGAAATCCACCTAATCACCTCCCTCTTTACAATTTGAAAAAACATCAGATTTCAACCAGAAATAAAGCCCCATTTCAGTGAATGGTTCTTTATGTAATGTTCTCCCATTTAGTCAATGGCAGTTTTACCACCATCTCCGGGGGGGGGGCAGTTTCTCCTACTCTTTCTAAATGCTACAATTAGGCCTTAATGCAGCTGTTCTGATACCTATTAAGTCCTTACCGAAATAAAGACGTGACAAGACACAGAGGAAATAGTTCCAATAGAAAAGGATATACAGCTCAGGGTTGAACTGTGGAGTCCTTGGTGCTCTCTGAGCTTGGTTGCTTGCTTGTAGACGTTTCATTACCTGATTAGGTAACATCGTCGGTGCGAGGGAGGGTGGGGTTTGCTCCCTGTTTATATACAGTAGCTTCCCCTGCCCGTGTTGATAGGGGTGGGGTTTTCTAATTCCTTAATTAGGGTATTGTTTTCTGTTTGTTTGATTGTTTGTCTGGTGTTAATCCCTGCTTATCTGGGTGTTGGTTGCTGAAGAGGATGTGTTCTGGTCTTTTTGTTTCCTTCTTACCTGTTTTATTGTCTCTTTTGAATGGTGTGTAAATATGGTTTATTTTCTATTGTTGGCTGATTTGTCTGAATGCCAGGCTTCCAGGAATTCCTTAGCATTTTTGGATTTAGCTTGGTCTAGCATGCTCACAGTTTCCCAGCTGAAACTATGGTTGAGTCTGTCCATCTGCTATGAGATTAAGGAGTTTTCATCATGTCTCCTGACTGCTAGTTGGTGTTCATGGATGCGCTGTGCTAGTCTTCTGCCTGTCTGTCCTACCACTGGTCTATCCTCCGTAATACCAGATAAACAATCAAGCAGAAAGCAATACCCTAATCAAGGAACTGCCAAGAAGAAAACCACACCCCCACCAACACGGGCAGGGGAAGCTACTGTATATAAACAAGCTACTGTATATAAACCCCACCCTCCCTCACACTGACGATGTTACCTAGTTGGGTAATGAAATGTCTGCAAGCAAGCAACCAAGCTCAGAGAACACCAAGGACTCCACACAGAGAAAATGCTAGGAAATATAGAAACCATATAAAATGGAGCTTGCTTCATTCACTCTGCTCCTAAGTCCACTGATGACCAAGCTCTCAAGAGGCAATTGGTCCTCCTTTTGAGAAAAGGCAGGAAAAGAGAGAGAAAGAAAAAGAGTGTGTTCACCTTATATACCCCCAGAGATGCCAACTTCTGATTGCCAACCGTGAATCCAGTCTCGATTTTGCCACCCCCTTCTTGCCTGCAAACACTTCACAATCTTGACACAGTTGGAGCCTCCTAGCTTGACATAGCCCTTTAATGACGAGAAAGTTTGAGAGAAGTTGAAGGGAGGGGCAGCACCAGGAACACACAGAAGGCAAAGGAGAGATTGAGAGACAATCAGAAATCTGCCAAGCAAAGGGTATCACCTGCCCTGGCAGGGCATCCCATTGCTAAAGCATTGAAGTGACTGGTGGCTGAATCATAAATGAAACCCAGCCTTTTTCCAGACACACAAAGCCCATCACCGATGCTCTCCTGCAGGCTTTTTCCTTGCATCGTTAGCGGTGTATTATTGCTGGCCATGTGGCTGCAAGGGTTAGAAAGGGCAGCTATACAAATGAAAACCTCACCAGAGGTTTTGTACGTGGTGCAGAGCAGAAAATAACTAGAAACTGAGAAGGAGAGAGACGTCACTGGATTTCAAGGGGAGAGAACCTAAACTGTACCTTGTCTGAGTCTGGGAATTAAACAGCAGGCCCCAATTAATTGGGGACAAAACTCTGCTCCCTTGCTCAATTAAAATGTTTGGAACAAGCTGTCAGATGCTCATTCAGAGGGATGCAGGAAGAGTAATGAGGGAAATCAACTTGAGCAGGAGGCACAAACAGTGCGGGGACTTGCTGTAAAGAAAGGCGGTGCCCCCTGGGGCCCCAACTAAGGACCCCCAAGCCCCTGGACCTCTCCAAAGCTGATACTAAATTGCATTATTCTAATGTGACAGAGAGAGCCAGTTTGGTGTAGTGGTTCAGGCTGGAAACCGGGAGACTGAGTCCTAGTCCTACCTCAGGCGCAAAGCCAGCTGGGTGACCTTGGGCCAGTCACTCTCTCTCAGCCCTAGGAAGGAGGCAATGGCAAACCACTTCTGAAAAGCCTTGCCAAGAAAACTGCAGGGAGCTGTCCAGGCAGTCTCTGAGAATCGGACATGATTGAACAGAAAAAAAAATGTGACAGAAGGGAGAATTCATATTAATTTAATCTATCATACCTTTCCGTTTTCTTTGAACCGTGACCTAAATGAAATCAAATTTAATTTGCACTCAGCCAGCCTGAGGCCAGTTTGTTGTCTCATCCCAGCTGACTTGGCAGTCTCTGAGTTCCTGCTCTAAAGGACCTTTGAGCTGAAAAACATTGTGACCCTACAGATCAAACAGAATGGAGAAAGAATGGCAGCTGGAGAAAGGCAGGGAAGGTTCTGAGCTTGAAATGGGCTCCTACATGTTTGGGAGCTGATCAGACTCAGTCCACCCCACCCCTGGAACCCTCAAGATGGCCTGTTCTGGGATAACAGATTCCATGATGGTGTGTTTTGGAAACCCCTAGCAATAAATTAATCAGAAAACTGCTAACGTTCTGAATATTTAGAAATTCACAAGCCATCTGATCTGGAAGGCAGACTTTCAAGAGTCCTTCAAGAAATCCCATGTGAAATTGCAGATCTTCTGATAAAGCATCCAACCTGTCCCTGAAATTGGCCACAGATGAAAGGGACGTCCATCTGCCTGAGGCAGGGGAGGCAAACATCAGTAGCCATCCCGAGGGTCCAGCTCACATGACTGTTGCAAAGAGGCATTACTGCAAAGGACAACAGGGCCTGGACTCCCCACCAGAGAGATTCCCCCATGCTGAGGTTAACACATGTTGCGCGTGCTTGGAGATGCCTTACATCCCAAAGTTTTGTTCTGGCAGTGAGTGCGAAGATGTGAGCATAAGGCAGTTTGGGTTTATATAACCGACAACATGACCCTTCTGCAGCACCTTCTAGCAGATTAAAAAAGTTGAGACAACTTGACAGTCGAAAGAAACATTCCCCTTGACCTCCATCTTTGCTTCATCCTCAATTTGAAGGCATGTCTACACTCAAACTGGCTTGAAACCAACTGAATGGTCACAGTTTCCATTCAACAGTCACCATCTAGCCTTTCTGAAAAGCTCCTGACATCCAAAGACCTCAAATCCAAACGATAACATGCTGGAATTCGGATGCGCTGCCTCTCAGAGCTAAGCGGAGAGAAAGCTCTTCTTAATTTATTTTTCTTAGAACGGCGAGTCTTTTCCATCCTCTCCAGAATTCCATTCAAAGTGAGTTGAACTCTGAAGTTAAATAGCTCCCAGTGGGTGGCATTCATTCAGCTGCCAAGAGTGGAGAACCAGAGAGAGAGAGAGACAGAGGTCTCCAGCAGCAGATGGCCTTTAAACAGGGCACATGCTCTCCTTTGAGAGTTTCCACATGGACCACAGAGCTGCACAGGAGGAAAAAGACAGGCAAGAAAAATATTGGGGAGATGGAAGCTAGCAGAGATCAAAGTGAACATTTTTTTTAACTTGGCAGATTTTGCCTAAATCCCCTTTTCTGCCAAGACAGCTGTTAAAAACTGGCAACACTAACTGCAGGAGCTTCACCAATTGCGTAGCTGTTGAGAAGGTCCTGCCACCTTCCTAGCAGTCCCCTAACTTTTCATGACCTCCTTTTTGCTCCAGTGCACACCCTTGCTAGGGAAATCTAACCTGGGGAAGCCACCACAGACTGAACCCAATCATCAAACATTTTTGGAAGTGGAGAAACACTGCAACTGGAGGAGCAAAGCAAGACTGTGTCTGATGCACATAGCTATGTATGCCCAGGCTGTTTATGCACAGGTTTGGATGGGGCTTTCCAGCCTCTCCAAAATATAATATCTCAACAAGCACAGGAGCAAAGATTTACATGAGCAGACTGAATAGGTCAATATGTGGAGGTCAGACTACATGGCTTGAGATGACAGAGGTGAAGCACAGTTCCGGTTCTCATCAGTGGTGTCCATAACAAGCCACAACAATATCACAATGTCAGCACATGTGTCACCCCATCGTGGTGCAGGTGGTGTAACCGATGTAAGTATATAAGTTGTGTCAGTTGCATGCTGATGCCATGATGTGTGTGTTATCATTTGTCATCCTTTGCCCACCCCTGTAAATGTACATGGTTCTCAGTGCACACAGAAACATCCAATATCTGAAATGGCTACAGGTTGCCCGTTGAGAGATTGCGCAACAACTACATCGTATTCATTCTTGTAAATTTAAGGATATGCATTATTTGGAGCGGTGATCCCCCAGATGGGGCCCACCAGGCTCCCTGCTCCACCTGACTTTTTCCATTAATAAAAGTTCATGAATGAAAAGGGGACAATGTTTGATTGCAAAGCAAAGGGCCAACCTTCAGGATCCTCTTTGTCTCCAAAAAGGCCTCTGGATCCCACCTAGGCCTCACTGGCATTCTTAGAAAATAAAAATATTAGACAACTGATGCTCAGTCTTGTTTGGAAGTGTGCCCACCTGGCTGGAAAAGGGACAAAGGTAAGCGGGGGAGTATAAAGCACCCAGCTGTGGGTGCCAAGCAACTGTTGCCAGTGCATAAATCCATACTTTGTAAACTACAGTGGTACCTCTACTTACAAATGCCCCTACTTACGAATTTTTCGAGATACGATCAGCTCCGGCCCCAAAAATTTACCTCTACTTACGAACTCGCCTCAACTTATGAACCGGATCTGCGGCCATTTTCCGCCTGTTCCACGTGGTCCGCAGCCATTTTCCGCCTGTTCCACGTGGTCCACGGCCATTTTCTGCCCGTTCCACGTGGTCTGCGGCCATTTTCCGCCCATTCCACGTGGTCTGCGGCCATTTTTCCGCCCATTCCACATGGTCCACGGCCGTTTTTCCGCCCCGACACGTGGTCCGCGGCCATTTTTCCGCCCTGCCGTGTGGTCAGCGGTCGTTTTTCCGCCCCTGACGCGTGGTCCGTGGACGCCGGAACGGATTAACGGTAATTACATTGAACCTTATGGGAAAATTTACTTCGACTTGCGACCAACTCGACTTGCGATCAGAGTCACGGAATGGATTAAGTTCGTAAGTAGAGGTACCACTGTACTTGTGTCCTCCATGGCTGCATTTTGTAAGAGTCCCCATAGCTGTTTTCAAAATTCCACGTGCCTCTTCTAGTTCAAAATGGTTGAGGATTTCTAAAAATGGAAAGATTCGGCACAGGAGGAATGGTTGGTGAAGATGATGGAACTTGCTGAGATGGCTAAATTGACTTCTTTGATCAGAGAAAAGACAAAATCTACGTTTATTGCTGACTGGAAACCGCTTATAAACCTTTTGCATGAAACAGAAAAAATGAACTTATGATTTATGGTTTTGATGATTAGACAGGATAGATTATAGAAAGAAGAGAGTTATGTTGAGTAAGAGTAAGAGGTAAATTTATAACTGTGCTTATAACTGCTGTAAAGAAAATCAGAAGCTACCTCTTTGTATCGTTTTTCTTTATTTTCTATTTTTCTTTTACTTTTTCTTCTTTCCTTTCTTGCACTTTTAGCTCCCTCTTTGATTTCTTTCTCTTTTCTTTTTCTTCCTTTACACTCATTTGTGTTAGTTTTTATCTTCCTTTTTAAACAACTTTCATCAAATTATATATTTAAAACAAAAACAAAATAGTTGAGGATTCCTGAGACCATTTAGAGCAGGGTTCCTCAACCTCAGCCACTTTAAGATGGGTGGACTTCAACTCCCAGAATTCCCCAGCCAGCATGGCTGGCTGGGGAATTCTGAGAGTTGAAGTCCACTCATCTTAAAGTGGCCAAGTTTAGACAACACTGATCTATATAGAAACCGAATCATAGAAATGGAGCTGGTTTCGAATCCCTGTTATGTATCCAAGCATGCACAGGGCAGGTCTGGGAACAGGTTGCCTCAGGTCTTCAAGCAATCTTGGAACCCTCTGTTGGACTCCAGGTCCCACCAGCCATAGCCCCCTTTGCTGAGAATCGTGGAGGTTGGGGCGTCGCTACCCAATGTGATTCAATCACGACCTTGCCCCACGTGTCAAGGCATCCCAAGTGAAATTGCAGATCTTGCAATTTCTGAAATCGGCCACGGATGAAAGGGACGTCCATCTGCCTGAGGCAGGGGAGGCAAATATCAGTAGCCACCCCAAGGGTCCAGCTCACATGACTGCGGCAAAGAGGCATTACCGCAAAGGACAACAGAGCCTGGACTGCCCCACCGGAGGAGTTCCCCCATGCTGAGAAGAATGCATGTTTCAAACACCCCCCCCGCAACTCCCATGGCTTTTAGGGGAGGCATTACAGCTATCTTTGCACGCAAGCATGTGGTGCCACTCTGCTTATCTTGTCACTACACCTTAGGATTTTAATTGCAGGCTTTGCAGACCGAGCTCCTCTTCAGCCAAGATGCCGTAGCATCTCCACCAGCCTCAAAGTTAGCTAGTGATTCTTTCCTCAATGAGACAGTTGTCATGGCCTGCAAATGGATAAGCACGTCAAGTTAGGAAAATCATTTCTTCGTCTTTTTTTTTTCCCCCCTTTCCTCTCCAGCAAAGCAAAGACGTGATTGAAAATGTCAAGCTCCGGGCGTATGAGCCGTATCCTCATAGTTATCATTCTAAATAAATTGTTCCGTCGTTTGTACAATTTAGAAGCCCTTCTCCAAAACCAAACGAGTTGGAGAAAGCAAGGAGGGCTGAAATACGCCAAATGTGGGTTGTTATCTTATGCCTGGGTGTTTTTCGGCTGATTGCTCGGCCGTGAGTTGCTTTCCGGAAGCATAAAACATCTCTGGAAAATAAAACCATTGTGTGCAAAGAACGCTGAAAGTCCTGCTTCCAAAGGGCCATTTTCTCACATGCAGGAATATTCCTTGCCCCTTTTTGATTGACCATGGCTGGAAACCTCCTTTTTAAAGCATCTCAGCCAGGAGGGACTTCCATAGTTTGTGTTGTGTGTCAAATTAAAAACCTCCTTTCTCCCTGCTGTCTTAATTCTCCTATGACTTCATTCCAGAATTACAAAAGAGGTGGGGAGAAGCTCTTTCTTCATTGGCTTTCCCCATAGGAGGCATAATTGCATCAATTTACTGGAATAAAGAACAACAGAAATTAGCAACTAACTTTCCCATCCAAACCTCTACCTAGGTCGGTGTTTCTCAACCTTGGGAACTTTAAGATGGGTGGACTTCAACTCCCAGAATTCCCTAGCCAACCATCTTCAAGCTGTCAGGAGGCTCCCCCATGCTGGCTAGGGAATTCTGGGAGTTGAAGTCCACCCATCTTAAAGTTCCCAAGGTTGAGAAACACTGGCCTAGAGTGTGGCTATATAGCAGTGATAAACACATGTTGCATTATCACTCTGTGGAATAGCCTTGTCTTGTACCATGAATCTGCCTGCATTTCATCAAACCTACAGCACAGAGAAAGAAGAAAAGGAAGAAGGAACTTGGGGTTTATTTTTAGGAAAACAAACTTCTGTGTGAAAAGAAAAAGGGTTAGATCAGGCTCAAGCATCCCCCAGGATGAAAATTCATGTCTTGAATTCCTTAAAAGCAACACCCCTAGTTTTCATTATTGTAAAATGATTCTCAGAGAAGGAAGGACATAGTAAGGACTGAAAACTTCATGGACCTGTCCAAAACCTCACGGACCAGCCTCTTCTCAACTCCAGCCAACCCTGCTTTCTTCCAAGATATGCCATTCCACACCCTCCTTGCTTCTCTGATGTTCTCTGTCATATTCATCCCTAACAGAAAAAATGTCTTATACCAAGCTAGATCTTTGAATCGCCTAACTCTCTTCTGTCCATGCTGACCACCCATAGCTCTCTAGCGTTCCAAGCAGAAATCTTTTCCAACAATACAAGGAGATGCTGAGGATTGAACCTGAAACCACTCGCTTACAAAGCAGGTCCTCACTCAAGTCAGACGTCATTCTTTTCAATGGTAGAGCCACTGTACACTGTCTTAAACTAATTTGGGCTATTTGACCATCAAGCCCAATGTGGTTCCTATAAGGCAAAGTAAAATCTCATCCTGAGTAGGTATAAATGCAGGGGACCAAGTATGCTCCTCCCTGGCTCTCACAGGCCCTGATCCAGGCTGATTCTTCTACGTCTTCCTATCTGGCCTTCCACATTAGCTGGGCTTTCATCTTCCACTTGCCTTGCTCAACCTTCCTGTTTCCATATCTTTGGAAGTGTCACAAAAAGCTCCAGGTTTCAGGCAAAGACCTAGGCAGGCGATATAGAGACCTCCTACCCACATCTGGCTTCAACAGGTCCTTGGCGGCAGAACAGGGGAGGTGTGGCCCTCTAGGAAAAACCAGTACTAGGTCTCAGCCAGGGGTAATCCCAACAGAATTGACTTTCAGATTCTCTAGCTTTTCTCTAGCAGCAGCCTTTTTAGCATCCTTAGCCTTTTAACTGGCCCGGATTCACACATCCCACAAATTGCCATCATTGCAGGGAGCCATGAAAATGATACCGGAGAACGCATCCAGAAGCCATTATGACAGGTGCCGAAGAAGAATGTGTTAAGCCTAGGGGGGTGGGAAAGTGTTAGAAGAAGGCTCAGACTGACTCACACTGACTCCCTGGAGTATAAGAGGAGGGAAGGGAAAACACAGACAGACTCAAAAGATTCTGTTATTACAGCTGATCTCAATAAAGTAGAGTATTAGTTGGTTTCCTGACCTGTTCTACTTTATAGGGCTGACAAATCATGTCGCCTGTTCTGTTCGGCTTTGCATGTTGGATGAATTCAGCCATTAATGTTTGCAAGCAACTGGTTTATGGTTTAGAAAGGTGTTTCTGAAACCTGGCAACTTTAAGATGGGTGGACTTCCACTCCCAGAATTCCCCAGGCTGGCTGGGGAATTCCGGAAGTTGAAGTCCACCCATCTTAAAGTTGCCAAGTTTCAAAAACATTGGTTTAGAACATGGGCAAAACCAAATTGTGCTTTATTCAGTCAGGGCTGCACAAAGCCATAATTTGATGAGATCTGTTTTAGAAGATGCTAGAGTTCCGATTGGGTATATTTTGCATAGAGAGCTCTTAGATTCCAAATTAACCATTTCCAATTGTTATGCACTCTTGGTTTGATTTCAGAAGGCAATTCTTACTTCCCAGAACATACCCTCCTGTTTCAACCATGACTTATTTGGAACTAGGTTGCTGGGTTGGGAATGTTAACCTGTAGAAACCACCACTGAAGATTAAAATATCTCACTCCATCTCTTTATTCTTGGGCGATCCATTTTCCTGTCTGATGCCATTAACTGTTGAAAGCATGCACATCTGAATTTTCATTCTATTATCAGGAATAAATCCATCAGAGAAAATGACATCTTGACATATTGAAAACAGAAAGATGCAAATTTGTGTTGTTGCTCTGCAAAAGACATGCTAGAAATACATTCACAGAGGCAATGAAAACTGGGGATTATCCATTTGTGAAGCATCAACTTCATGGGCGTGCCCACAAAATGTTCAGAAATGTAGATTAATTACCTAACACATTAGAACAACTCCCACCACTGCCTTTCAGGGTTTTTAAAGAGATACTGCACCAAAACAAAGAGAAAGAGAAGTTAACCTGGTTTTAGATAGCATATTTTTTCCATGGCCAGCCAATAACAGGGAGGAAAAATAATTTTTTGTAAAATGTCCACATTTCAGACCAATTTCTTAACAGTGGGAGAAAAAAAAAAGTAAAAAAATGTAAAATAAAACCACAGACCTCTTTCTGAATTTTGTGTAATTCACAGGATTATTTTAATAAAGAGAAATCTTTTGAGTCGGCTAGGAAATGTCACCCCATGGACAGGCAATATTCAAGAGTTAACCAGCAGAAAACCCACAAATTTGTTGTGTTAATTAAACACTCTTTGAAAAGAATCAGCAGGAAACGTTTATGGACTATGAGCATTACGTTTTGGCCAATTACACTTCATTCAGGCTTTTGTAAAGCTTTTTCACCCACACCCCAAGATCAGGAGAAAAAGAAGAAGGTTTGAACCAATTTCAACTGCGAGCTTAGCAAAGCATTCAAAAGTCACACCTCTTTCATAAACGGTGAAAGTGTTCAAAGCAATGGTGGCAACATGTAGTCAATTTATCCTTGGGCTACCTGGTTGAATCACCTGCTGTCACAACAAGGAACAGCTGGAAATAGAGTTTGCATCAGAGAGCACATCCAAACCAAAATACTTGGTCAGGAAAAGGATTTAAGATCAGGTGTGAAATTTAGATAGCTATTTTTTTTCATACTCCTGTCTTGACTGAGATCCTCTGCTTCCATTAATGCCATTTAAGGCAGGGTTCCTCAACCTCAGCAAGATGGGTGGACTTCAACTCCCAGAATTCCCCAGCCAGCCTGGGGAATTCTGGGAGTGGAAGTCCACCCATCTTAAAGTTGCTGAGGTTGAGGAACCCTGATTTAAGGGAACACCTTTTTACTGTTTTAATGTAGCAGCCATTGCAAATAAAGAAGGATTTGGAGGTTCAAAACAGAGCAAAATGTTACAACAAACATGGTCAGCCAAACGTTCTAGATCTCAGCAAAAAGGAGGAAGATCCATCTCTACAAGGCAGAAGCGCCAAATCTGTGAATGTAGTAATATTGGTGGGTCCTGGCAAGAAGACGACAAGGAAGGGGCTATTTCACATCTTTAAAATAAATAAATAAAAATATTCCTAAGGGAGAGTTGTTTTACAACAGAGAATATCTGGGAAGGATTAAGGTTCCAGAAGATACTTTTCTTTTCATGGAAGGATTGTAGTGGGTCAAGAAAAGCATCTGCTCTTGACTGAGAATACTGGGAGTTGTAGCCCCCTCGCATCTGGAGGACACCAGTGTGGGGGAAGGCTGATGGAGTACCTGGGATATGAAAGTCCAAGTGGTAAGTCCACATGGAGCAGCCTGTCTGATGGATAAGTGCAAACCTCCTGCACAACCACTACTACAACAGACTGTGTGCCTGTGTTTCTTGACTTCTCTAATAGCGACCAATAGCCAGGTGAGAAGACCTCAAGTAAAGGTTAAAGCTATCAGTTAATAACAGCTATTTGAGATATTAACCATATTAACAGATGGTCTTTAACTTCAACAGAGGTTAAGAGCATTACAGGGGCTATTTAGTGCAAAGAAATATAGCACTAAAGCAGAAAGCAAATCCTATTAACTCTTCCGTGTTTTTAATGTGGCTCTTTCTTGATGCCCAAAGGATAAGAACCCAGACACCAGCTGCGCTTTCCATGGTCAAAGCCCTTAGTCTAATTTCCACTGACCTCAGAGCAAGTCCATTACAAGCAACGGGGCAATTCTGCCGTGGGTTACAGAAATCCCATTGAATGGTTCTATTCAAAGCACTCAAATGCCTATTCCTAGCCAGTGTACCCTAATCCTACTTTTCCAAGTACACCCATAAGAATCAGAATAAAATCAAAACTGTCAAAACAGGGGAATGGAATTTTAGAAATCTGCAGTCACCAGCAAAATGGGTCCTTTTTTCAGTTCTCCCTCTTCTCCCCAACATTTAATTCTCACTAGCAGGGAGAAAGTGCTCTTAAGATGATTTCAGATTTCTCAGTACTTTGTTGTAAGAACTAGTATTGACCATTAGAAGTCAGGACATGGCTGGATTCATCCTAGATTGGCACCTGTCAGATGTACCCAGACAGATCTTTCCATGGGTTTAAACCAGTGTCTCTCCATCTCAGCAACTTGAAGATGCATGGACTTCAACTCCCAGAATTCCCCATGTGCCTCCAAATCCTGCTTTATTTGCAACAGCTGCTACATTAAAACATGAATGCTGGGGAATTCTGGGCGTTGAAGTCCATACATCTTCAAGTTGCTGAGATGGAGAGACACAAGTTGAAACCCACTGTTGGGAACTGAACTCATGGACCATCGCACGTTAGATAACTATATACGCAATGCATTTGTTTTAGAAGCTATCCAAGTCTTCATTTTCAGCACTCTGAATTGCCCCCCAAAGCTATGACTTCAGTATGGATGTTACCATACACTGGCAGAGTTGATTCCCCAACTTTAGCTAACACATCTGGTACTAGCTCCATGGTGTGGACAGCCCCATGTACAGCACGTATATAATCCAACTGAGCGGTAGGTAATCAAGGTGTAAGTTGCCATCAGCATGCCTTAGGGCAATGTTTCTCAATCTTGACAGCTTGAAGATGTGTGGACTTTGACTCCCTGAATTTCCCAGCCAGCATGGCTGGCTGGGGAATTCTGGGAGTCGAAGTCCACACATCTTCAAGTTGCCAAGGTTGAGAAACACTGCCTTAGGGTGAGTGTGAACACAGCCATTCTCTGCTTGATTTCCTTCTGCAGGGCACACCCAGGTGCCTACAAGAATCCCATTTTTGTAAGGGGCTATATTGTTTACTCACAAAAATGATTTCAGATCCACTCCCCCAGCCTCCAATCCCAAAGAAGGGCTGGTTGTCTCTTTGTGCTCTTTTGCTGTTCCTACACAATCCGGCCAGCTAGATGACTAACTATGACTAACTAGGTGACTAACTATGGGCACATTCTGGGGACAGAGGCCAGAAGTGACTATTCTGTTCTCACTGGCTGGGGAAAATTTCAGAAGTATAAATCAAGAGATAAGCAACACTGTTGCTTAACATTCAATTTTCAGTACTTAGCCTTATATCTTGCCGATGATTAAAAAAAAGCATGTTCATGATGTTTAACAGCATTAACATTAATTGGCTTAGTTCAAAATTGGCCCTCCTGGCATTTGTATTATAGTTACTTTATTTGTATCCTAAAACCCCTCCGTTAATCTGCATCTAGAACGGGAAAGCATTTAAAAACCCCAAAATCAGCAAGACTTTTTTTTTTTTTTTAAACTAAATTAGCAAGACAAGAGGTTGCAATTTTTTGTAAACCGAACTGGGCATTTTGATCCCTTCTTCTGTATGCATCCTGTGCACCTTTTCTCCAATCCTCATCTTGGCTATTGCATGCTAATTGTTCTCCGTGAATTCAGAAGCCGAAGTATGAAATCAACATGAAGAGGGTCCGTCCATTTGTTTAATTCTTGGTTTGATGCAGGGGAGAAGAAAACATGCCAATTCACCACCCAAGAAGGCATGTGGTGAAGGAACAGGTCCACACTGCTCCCCCTTCTCTGCCTCTTGCTTGAAGTACGAGCTGAGTTATATTATGCAGGTTCTTTCACGGAAGAAGATGGTCAGAATAAATATTATGATTCTCTGCCATCACCTGGTTGCAGTACGAAAGAAGGATTCTTAATTGAATGGCTAGTGGGGAAGCAGTTTTCTCTCTCTCCACTGCCTTTTTCTCCATTCACAAACAAGGCAGCCTTCCTGATGCTCCTGAGACCACCTTAAGAAAAGGCAGCCGTCTGTTTTGCCTGGGAACCAACATGGCTCTCATCATCAAAAGATCAAGGGAGATTTGGGGGACGGACAACACACCGATCCAGGGTTTGTTAAGCATACGTTGTCGAATAAAGTACAACAGCTGGGATGGATGGCATGAAGTCAGCTCTGGTTCAGCATTTCTTATTCAGGTTCTGAGAAACAGGGGAAGCCAACCCTGCCATGATTTCTTAACCAAGGATTATTCCCAGTCACTTTTTTCATCAGAGGACTACCTTGCAACACTGAAACCAAATGCAGGCAGGTTTCAGTGAAGGGATGGAGGGAGAAATGGGGGTGGGGGTGATGAACAGCACTTGTTTTCTCCTAATTTTGATGTTAGATGGCCAAGAGGCTCTATCCCATTTAGCCAGATAAGACTGCAGTCCCTCACGCAAGCTGGGGTCAACACAGGGAGGCTGGGGGCTGAGCCCATGGGGTCATGGGCATCCGATACCAGCCACAGCGATGTCCCCTGTCTCCCCTTCCTCTGCCCCACCTGGATAATATTTGCAAAGTTGGGATTGGACAACAATGTTCAGGTCTTGCAGGTGAGTGGAAGAGAGAAGAGACTTATTAATATTGTGGCACGTCCTTAAGTGAGCTACATGATTGAGGGGATTCTTCTCAGACTTCTGTTTAAGCTGGTGGCATGTTCTTCATTCTGTTCTGGCCTTATTTATATTTTTTTAAATGAAATCTGTTGATACTTTGGTTCTGAAAAGGGATTAATAGTATTTAGGTGGTAAGGAGGGGGCAGGCAAGCAAGCAAGCCTCTTATCTCCCAGCTCCACCCACTGCTAAGCCATGGTGTGGTTTTTTTTGCTTGGCTTTGTCTTAGTGTATCATACAAAACCAACTGCTAAGGCTTATTCAGCAAACCATAATTAAGTAAACTCTGGCTTTCTGTGATACATGAACAGTGCCAATGTGTTTTAGGCATCTCATAAATATTAGCTGTTCATGAGACAGGAGGGCTTGGTAGGGATCTTCCAGCAAATCCTTCCAATATTTCCAGAAGCCCCTTCAGAAGAAATACTTCAACAGAGACAAGTTCTGATGGTACCAAGTCAGAGCACAGGCAGGTTTCCTGGGTTTTGTCTGGCATCTTCCCCTTGCCCACTTGCTTCAAGCTGGCGCCATGGCAGCCTCTTAATCATTGCCAAACTCTCTCCCTCTGCCAACACTTATGATCGCTTTCCTTCTAAGGATACCCTTGGACCTCACAACCTGCCATCACCTGTCTAAAGACAGTCAAAAACCCAACTTGTCAACTGTGTTGACCTGCATTTTTATAATCCTTAAGGCTCCCCATGTTTCTATCCTACCAGACAACCCAGAAGGTTAACATTTCATTTGATGCCATCGTGTCTTTCTCACTTTGACAATGAGCTTAGCGATGGTGGGGAGAGAGAGTGTTTTTTAAAGAAATAGATTTTCATTAGTCAAATCTGGCTCTCCTCCTCCCCTACAACAGATAACAAACTTTCCTCTCCCTCTCTCAAAACACATATTTGAAAACCATTGAACCTTGACTTACTTTCCAAAAAAAGCAAAAGGACGCCAGGTTGATAGTTAGGCACAATTCCAAAAGCTACAGTTGAGCAACTGCTATTAGCGAGAGACCAAATTGTCACAAAATAGGAAGTCTCTGTTTATCAGTCTGGATGTTGAGCAGGTTGGGGAGAGGGGGAGGAGATGGAGAAGCCTGGTGATGAAGCCCGCATTTAGTCTCCATCTGGGAAAGGGGGTGTAGCAGGAGATTGCAGGCTCTTTGGGGATTAAGTCAGGTGGGATTTGGACTTCAGGTTCCACCCAAGACAGCTGAGACTAAGAACAAAACCCAAACGGCTGATTTTCCCAATTTGGAAGCTTAAAATCCAGCTCTCCTTATTACCAAGTTCATTCCTGCTGTGATCCACCAGAAGAACACAATGCAGCTATTCCATCTTTCCCTCATTAAAGGTGCAGGGATAAAAATAGAATAGGGGAAAAACACTGAAAAGTTACCATAAAGGAAGAGAACAATCTAGACTCCTCTGACCATCTGTGCCGAGGAACAGGGAATGGCACAAACCTGAAATCTCTTTTCTTCTCCATGGCTAGGCTCACAGACCAGCTCATGATGTGCTGACCTGTTTGTTTGGTTTCTGGGACGTTGGATGAACTCAGCATCGTGTGGTTCACTCATATAAACAACAAACAAATTAGGGCTGACCATATATAAATGTATCAAACAGGACCATGTCTCAACTTTCAGAGAATCAGAAGCCATGAAAGAGCACCGATGTGTGTTTCTATTTGGTATCAGTATGACTTCCACTATTGCCGAAATGCCAATAGTGTGCTTTTTAGACATTAACTAAAGCCCTCTTCAAGTAGAGCTCAACTCATGATGGCTTTGTGAACACACCATTGTAGTTTTCTTGGCAACAATATGGAAGTCATTTATTACTGTCTTCCTCCAGGATGTTTGTCCAACTTCCCAAACTAGCCTGCAGCCCTGAGGTTCCCGAGCGATCTTCCATCCAAGTACTAACCAGTTCTGAACCTATTTAACTTTTGGGGATTAGCCAAAGGAGGCGAGATGCTGCAACCTGGTATGATTTCTAGACATGAATGCTAGCTTATTAATTCTGCTTTGTCCAAGTCAATAACTTTTGATCCTCAATACAGGCAAACTGAGCCGAATTATTCCAGGACCTCTCCATGAGATTCCTTTGGCCTCTTTGTGATGCCACTACTGCCAACATCTTCCACCTACCTTCATTTTAGGGCTATCATGGAACATTACAATACTAGAAGTCAAGTTGTATCAGAGCTGAAAAAGCAGAGGAGCCCCTAGAATTATCTGGATGGAGATCCAAATGCCCCAACTAACTTTCTGAGCAGACACAATTTTTTTACAGAAGCAACATGAATTACCCAAGGCTTTCTTTCTCAAAATGGATGACAATATTTCCTATTTTCTGTACTAAATTAACTTTTCCATTGAAGACAACATGATTAATAAGGCTGAAAAATGTTGACCAACTCACCATTGATTCAAGAATCAGACTTCTGAAATGTACAATTTTAAATCAAATCAAAACTAGAGCCATCTCAGGCCAAAGTCTGACCAGTGCCAAATGGGTTGCTCTAAACCATCAGTGAAGGTCATCTAGTGTCCTTCAATAGATACTTATACACTATTGATTATACAGTTGAGACAAAAAAGAGGGGTCTTCCTCACAAATATATATATGGCTTCAAAACTTAAGAAGAGCCCTGAAGCCAGATTAGGCCAACAAATTTAACCTTCTGGATCACACAGTGGTTGGCCAGATGCATCCAGGAAGTTCACAAGCAAGGGCAGGAAAGGGATCACCTTCTTCATTTGATGTTCCTTAGTCTAAAGAAGAGTCCTGCTATGATTTATGAGTGTTTCCTTATTTAGATGATATATCCTATATTCTGACTAGCAGTCACAGCCAGCCTGTTCTTCCATGAACTTGCTCAGTCTTCTTTGAAACCTTCTAAACCAGTGGCCCTTCCCACATCTGGTGGCAGTGAATTTCACAATTTAACTCTATGCTGTGTACATATAAGGCAAACCCAACTATTGTGGTTTGCAAACCATGGATGATGGCTTAGTGGGTTGGATGAACCCAACTGATTCTAGCTTTTTCAAAAACCATTATTAAGCAAACCATGACTTAGCACGCTAGGTAAGCATGGCCAAACGCTCCTGTTATTCCAATATTCTGTGGCTGCCACACACTGCCTTGGGATCAGGAGAGACCTCTTGTTCTGCAATTATAGTTGGTGTATCTACTCTGCCTCATCTTATTGTGTGTGCTCGTCCTCCCCCCGTTCTACCCAGCTACACCATGAGTTACCAATCTCTAGGTAGGCATCAAAGTAAGTCTTTCTAAAAAAGAAGCTCTTATTAACATCATAAATTGCTGCTCCAATCCAGACCCAACGTAGCATATAGCAAGTTAATATCAGGGCAGTTAAAAGAGCTCATTATAAGTGAGCCGAATTTGTAAGTCCTTTAATATCTCATAGCATGCCAATTTCCTAAGGCATGGTCCGGAGCTCCACATGGAACTCCCCCAATTAGTATAATATTTTCATTAGCAGGATTTATAATCAGATAAATTGGGCTCTGTCATCCCTTTGTTGCACTGAAAGAACCTTACAAAGGAACCAGTAACTCTTTATAAATCTCCCCTCAGGTGCCTTGAAAGTCACATTATAAAAAAATCAGTGGGACTCATTCCAAAGAACTCCCCATCTGGACCAAGAGTTGCTTGGTCAAGCATCCCATCATCCAGAGCAGCTGGTTAAGGCACCTAAAAGTAGCTCGGCTTTCATAAACTTTATCCAAATCCTACACAGTGGTCAAAACAGCTATTCTACTTGAAATAAAATCAAGCATAGCTTGGTTGTTGTATACCTGCTGAAACCCTCTGAGAAACAAAGGACAGACTTCTTCACATGCAGTGTTCCAATCAACCTGTGGAACTCATTGCCACAGAATGTCTCTCACCCATCTTTTTAAAAATGACATGATGAATTGATGACACCTCATTTAAGGGGGCCAGAGCTGCAACTTTTTTTTTTTTTCCAATCGCAAGAAGGATCAGGGTGGTTTCTGCCTAATAGTGGCCAAGGACAAGGTCTCCCTTCCTTTAGCCCTCAGCTTGACCTCTTGGGCAAAACAATCACATCACACCAAAGGGAGGTGAGAGAAAGAGGGGAACTTTTTCAATGGCCCATGAAGTCACCTACAAATTCCAAGTTAGACAAATGACTTCTCCAGACATGTGTTATGGGAAGAAGGAAGATTTGTTGAATATTGGATCCCACCCATCTACCTGCCATGTCAATTGGGTGTACAGCATTTCCATCACTAGCCAGCTCTGTTAATTAAATTCTTACTAAATACCCAGCTGGAAGTAGTTCTCCTGTAAATTTTAAATTGCCCATCTTCTCTTATTGATCCTTGCTCTTGTTAAATTCTCTCCTTTGTTTCAACCTTTCGTGCTAACTAATTTCCAACCTGGACCTATTTCTTTCCAAGGCTCAGCCACCTTCATCACCACTGCTGTCAAGATTTATTTATTTATTTAATGGTTCATTCTGTTAACTGCAGGCAATAACACGCCGCATCCTTGAGAGTTCTCACAAGTTCAAGATGTGCAATCCTGGACACTATTTCCCTCTTTCTTCTGGATCAGGAATGGACAACCTTTTGGTGACCAAAACCTTCACTTAATATTTTTGGAAGAACCCAAGGGCAGATTTGGGAAGTGATGATGCGACATAGGATGATCCTGGGTAGGATACCTAGTAGAGCCATTTTCAGAGGTGGATGGCTATTATTTTGTTCTTAAATGTATTCAAACTATTTTGGACACAGCAGCAGCAACAGAAACAGCTAGCTGACTTCATTAATCTCAAAAACCTAAGTAGAGTTGGAATCGATTATTACTTGAATGGGAGAAGATCAAGGAACATCTGAGGTATAAGCTGAAACAGGAAGTTGGGGGAAAAAATTCAAGATGTTTTGGGAGAACAATGTTCCAATGATTCTCCTGCAGAAGGTGGACTACCCACAGAGATATGACTGCACCCAACTGAGTTCACCACTCCCTTTCTTTCCATCATCACTAAAGGTTAGTAACACATTCCCAGAACTGGTCATAATCCCTGGATGGGCCAAGCAACCATGGAGATTAAGACAGAACTGATCCCAGAAATGCAGGGGAAGGATGGGGATCAAAAATCCCCATTTGCTTTCCTCAGTCTCACCCCTGGGATATGAAGCTTCAAACCCATTGTCTCCTTGTTTTGTTGTGTGCTTTTACAGGAGCCTTCCAGTGGAGGATAATGGGAGCTGTAGTCCGACTCATCCAGAAGCTGTTTTTTTAAAAAAAAATATCTACTGAACAACACTTCCTCTTTAGTCCCCTTGTTTGCAATGAACCATTTACAGATGGCTGAAAACTAGAACCATGAAATATTTTTCCAGCCATACTGAGTGCTGATATGGGGGGTGGGGGGTGGGGGGTAGAGTCACATCAATCCCCCTTGCTTGTTTAAATGTGTCCTGTATGTTTCTTCCTCTGCAGGAGGAGCCATGAATCACAGGAGATGGACCCCAGCCTGTGGCTTATTATTTTAGGAGGGGTTTTCAATCTTTTTTAATGCTTACTTCTGATCTCATGAAATGGGGATTGGGAGGCAAATGGTTAGCATGTCTTTTGGAACTGGAGTAGAAGGAAGAACACTGGTTATTGATTGAGGCGAGTTGTGGAAATCTCTTGGTAACATTTGCTTCTGGTTGGGCTTTTTGTGCTCGTAACTGCTGTAGAAGTACAAGTCCAAAAGACATGCCTGCTTATCTGCTCAATTCCTATTTCATGAGATCAAGGGCAATGGTTTGTTTCGCTTCCCAGCTGTCTTCCAGCACAAGAAAAGGGTGCGCTTTTTAGCTTGTAACTTGCCAGACGAGTCCTGGAGTCATAGGAATGTGGCCACCTAGAGCCCATTTCTTTAAGAATGCAAGAAGGGGACCCTTGAGTGACACATAGTCAGTTTGGCCCAGCATCCTTTTGATCCCTGTGGAAAAGGACCAGTTGCCTTGGGAAAGCCCCCATGCAGAATCCTCTCTCATTCTTGCTTAGCAGTTTACAAAGCACACCATCCCTGATCATCATAGGCATTATTATGAAGAACCACTAGCAAGCCAAAAGGAAAGAACTTATCTTTTTTCACACAGCCTTCTCCAATCTGATACCTTTTAAGTGTTCTACACACAAGGAGCCTGCCTTCTCATGTAGGACCTGGCTGTCTGAAAGTCATTGGCTCAGCTGGAATGAGTACCTTAGGGTTCCCTGTGATAATGGATTTAAATAGCATTTAAATTTGAGTTCGAAGCACTTTAGACGCGCCAGTCTCAGGAGCTCTGGACCACTGTCCCCATCAGCAGCTAAGGGACTGAGAAAGGATAGATCCCCAAGTCACTTCAGATCACCAAGCCAGCTTTTAACAAAGCCACCATGCTCTCTGGATCCCGCAGAGACTCAGTGGCCCAAATTAGCCATCAAGAACTGAAATTAGTAGCATCAAGATATATCGGTCCAGTAAAGACACCACGTCAACCCCACTGCTTTGCTCTCAGTAGGTCACTCAAGAAGGAAGTGGTGTGTTGTTGTTTTAAACACAGCTTTTGGAAGCACTCCCACTTCTGTACCAAAAAAGAAAAAAGTTCTGAATAATTTGGGAACAACTCTCAGCTTATTCCTTTGCTCTACCCCCCTGCTGAAAGAAACAAATAAATAAAGCCGAGTGCGCAACAGCCTTTGAATCATGAAAAAAGGAGAAATATATCTAATTAGATCTATGCAAAACTACTTAACTTCATCTAATTTATTCTATTCAAAGAGCTCTATGAATTTAGCCAAGTTTATTATGCAACATAAAAAGATGGAAATCTACTCCCGCTCATCCAGTTTTCCTTGTCCCTTCAGCCAACTAGGGTGATTTTCCATAAATTAAGGTACCTTTGGGGCAAATCTTGGGTTGATCTATTTGGGATTTGTTTACCCCCCCATGATACTAGGCCTAATTCCAAACCAAAAGATGACACAACTTTAAACACGTCATCAATATTCATGCATGCTGAAAACGAAATACAGACAAGGAACAAGTGAGAAATCAAAACAGATGTCTTTTTTTCCCCCCCCCAGATTAGGTTATTTGGGGTGAAGTGGAATTTTGGGCTGGAAAGAAAATCGAAAGCTGAGCCATCAAACTCGCAGGGACCTTTGTGGACCCGGCTAACTGTTGCTTATCTTGACAAACCACGGGTTAGTGGAGGGTGGGAATCAGATCACACCTCAGTGATATCCTCTTTAGAAAACTCACCCAGATCAGCCAGTGGCTAACAAGACTGACAGAAGCCAACCGTGGCTGAGCTAAGATTCAAACAGAAAATTCTTACCAGCTACAGCAATAGTGTGACTATTGACCACCAGCTTTCTCCTAAAGCAGAGACCCCCGGTGCCTTCCCCACCCCTCTCTTTCGCTCCACACATATACTAAAGGGATACATCTTCATGAGCATCACCCTGGCATCTCCACATAACGCTCAATTCCAGATGCTGCGCACCAGGATTTCACCAGAACGGCTGTCTTCAGCCACCAGGTCCCAACTGTCACATTGCAACTGTAAAAAGGGACAGGCTTCGGCATGTCATCTCGCGCCGAGGGTCGAAAGCAAATGCCAGTCCCTCCTGGCATCAGAGCCAGTGTCTTCACAGGAACTAAGAAACCGGTACCCTGCCATCTCTGAGATTAACGCTCCAGAGGGTTATGACCTTGAAGAATGAACCCAGCAGCCCATTTGGGAAAATCCTACATCTGATTGATGAGAAGGCATGCAACGTGCTGTTGGCAACCAGCATGACAGAACAGAGACCTTGCCGCAGGTCTGTCATCAGTCACAGGGCACACGGTTGCGTGAATGCCGAAGCAAGAGATGAAGGTGAACCTCGGAATCCTAATTACGCCCCTCCCTCCAAACTCAGTTTGCAAAGGGGCTGTAGGCTCCCTGATCCCCTGGTTTCCACCTTGAGATGTCTATAATAGGGAATGATTCAGGACTGGTCTACCTTGAAGTAATGTTGTAGGGATTCATTCATCCTCATTTAAATGGATGCCAAGAGCTTTCTCACAAAGAGCAAAGCTCTATACGGTGAGGGGTTTGGACAGCAACTGAAGACTTAGCTGCACAGGAGTGGCTCTGGGTGGGAGGGACTGTTTTCATATCCTTTTGTGGTATTAACCCTGGAAGCATCTGGTTGGACATTCTGGAAACCATGATGCTGAAACAGTTGAGCTTCCCTGGAGAGTTTGCATTCAAATTCCCTCTCAAGACACCTCTCATTTACATACCATACAGCAGTGTTCCTCAACCTTGGGAACTTGAAGAAATGTGGACTTCAACTCCCAGAATTGATGCTGGCTGGGGAATTCTGGGAATTGAAGTCCACACATCTTCAAGTTCCCAAGGTTGAGGAACACTGCCGTAAAGGGAAAGAGACAGACAGGCAGACGGAGAAATTGTTCTCTGCTGATCCTTTGGGGAGGCAATCAGTTCCCCAGTGAGAAAGTAATATAATCATAAGCTTTCCTGCGCGAGGTTCCAAACCTGTCAAAAGCTACATCAGTCTGTCTATCCTGCTGCCCACAATAAATCTCACAACAATATATCTGGGTTTTTATCCAACTTAAAAGCACATCTAATAATTCCAAAGGAACTGAAAGATACATGCCACCTTTTAGCATTCAGACTAAATTCAATCAATAGGCTTCCTTGATCTCTGGTGCCCAGTTTGCATCGCATTCCAGTTGTATCTGGGCCCAGTGTCTTCTCCCACACTGGTTTAATTATGCTCTTTGGGAAGATCAAGGAATACTTCGAAGCAAGAGTCTGAAATCCTGTGGTGGCTGCAACTGGGTAGCCTTTCTCTTTGAGTTTTGATCATGGAAAAAGTGAGCACAGGAACCCCAACTGTTTCCATTCCTAAAACACCCAACAGGAGTAGGACCAGATCCAGCCCTGGAGAGCTCCTTCGCAGGCCCTCTCGGTGGGTGCGATGCAGCAGCCTTTGCAAAAACGTTGAGTGGTGGAAGAACTGCAACCGCGTCCTTGCAATGACAGCCCGACTGCATTTATACCTGCAGCACAGAAGTACTGTAGGAAAGATGTTGTCTTTCCTCCAAATAAGATAAGGTGACATTTTCTGAAAGGTCCTGCTTGTGAACACAGCCCAGGAGATGGCGAACAACACACAGGATCCTGGCTGGTGCATAAATGAAAAACTTAGCCAACTGCTGTTTCCTTCTTCCCAAAGCTGTTCATCTCCATCCCTGGCTGTCACCCCCTTCTCCACTCACTAGCCACCTTCACTCCATCCTGTTTCTCCATCCTGCACCCATAACTCACTTCCCACCAAGAGCTCCCTCTGCCACTTCCCTGTCCTATTCACTCTATCCCCTTCTCTGCAGTCTTCCTCCCTTCCTCCCTGCCTTCCCTTATCTCTCTCCTTCCTTCCTTCCTTCCTTCCTTCCTTCCTTCCTTCCTTCCTTCCTTCCTTCCTTCCTTCCTTCCTTCCTTCCTTCCTTCCTTCCTTCCTTCCTTCCTTCCTCCCTCCTCCCTTCCCTTCCCTTCCCTTCCCTTCCCTTCCCTTCCCTTCCCTTCCCTTCCCTTCTCTCTCTCCTTCCTTCCTTCCTTCCTTCCTTCCTTCCTTCCTTCCTTCCTTCCTTCCTTCCTTCCTTCCTTCCTTCCTTCCTCCCTCCCTCCCTCCCTCCCTCCCCCCACCTCCATCCATCCATCCATCCATCCATCCATCCATCCATCCATCCATCCATTTCCTTCTCAGTCCCACCTCAACCACTTGTTCCTTTCTTGCACCAGATCACTTGCCCAAAACAGAAGGCGCAAGGAACCCCAAAGGCTTTTTTTTGACAAACAGGTAGATTAAGCTGGCTCCTACAAACCAGGGGAACAGGGACCAGGCAGGAGCCCGAGAAGCAGCGCTCCAAGACTCAGTCACGCCACACACTTCGGGAGAGCCCGCAGGGTTGCCTCCCTTCCACGGGTGCCTCTCTTCCTCCCGGCTTCTCAGAGGAGGGGATCCCCAAAGCATCCCCTCCAGGACTCCCTTTTACAGCGTACTTGGGCTTTCCACCCAGAAAGGTGCTGCTCAGTTTTGGTCCCCCTCTTCTTTAGGATGACCTCCCTTCCTCCCCCACGCTTACCGCCCCCCCAAGATCTCCTGTCTTAATCGGTAAGGTTGGAGCAAAGTGGGCATTCCGGAAATGGAGAAAAAGAAGATGAGAAAGGAACTTTGGGGGCAAATAACTGGGCAACATTCCCCCAATAGGCTAGGGAAGGAGAGAGGGGCCCCATGTCTGGGGATTCCGGAGCTCCCGACTCCAAGATGATTAGGGGGAAATTGGGCTCTCGGAAGCGCAGAGACCCGATGGCCTGGGGAGGGGGCGCCTCCCGATCGCAATTTGGGGACCCTTAGCGGGACCCTCTCCTTAACCCCACAAGGACGCCAGCGGGATCGGCCAACACTTGGCCCCCGCCTCCCTCCCACCACGGAGGAGAAGCAGCCCTCTTCCCATCTTCTTTTTCGGGGGGGGGTTGGGGAAGGGGCTCCATCAACAGATGTGGTCGGAATCCCGGACGGGGGGCGGGGAGGCGGCGCGCGAGGGGCGGCCGGAGCCGAGCAGCGCCCGCGCCGAACCCCGAGGCGCGACCCCGAGACCGCGCGGGGAGCGGGGAGGACGGCGGGTCTCGGGCCGAACGGCAGGCAGGGCTGCGGCTGGCCGCGGCCGGAGGCGGCGGAACTCCTACCTGGGCGGCTCCGCGGGGCTGGGGGCAGCAGCGCTGCCGGCTCGGAGGGACCGCGGTTCCCCCGCCTGGCAGGCAGGGCCGGGGGTGCAGCGGCCGCCGCGGCTGGGGCGCTCGCCGGCCGGGCGATCGCGGGCAGCAGCGAAGAGCGACGCGCTGCGATCCGGCGGCGGCGGCGGCGGCAGCGGCGGCGGCGGCAGCCGAACCGCGTCCGGTGCCGGCGGCGAGGAGGGCCGAGCGAGCGGCAGGGCGCCCCCTGGCGGCCAACGGAGGGACTGCAAGGGGGGCCGGGTTAGAATACCGGCGGGGGGGGGGAAGACTTGCAATAGCAATAATCCTTCGGCCCGGCAAGAAATTATCGCTGTTGATCAAGCGGCCCCGGAGCACCGGCCCGGCTGCAGGATGACATCATCAGGGCGATCGCGAAGGCGGGGAGAGGCACGCATCGCTGGGATCGCACAAGCGGGCCCCCCGGGCCCCCCTGCAGTGAATCGTAACCTTCAGCACGCGGGTGTCTTGGGGGTCAGACGGGAGAGGCAGAGGGGCCTTTCGCCCTGGAGAGGTGCCAGTGGGGAGAATTAAAGGGGCGGCGGGTCGAGGGACGGGGCTGGAGAGCTCTACTGGGGCGGGGGGAGTGGGGCTGGAGGTCCAGCGGAGAGGAGAGGCGGCCCAGCGGCGACGCAACAGGGAGACCGTGGTGGGGTGGGGGGGCTGTGCTGAGAAAGACCCTTCGGGCACCTCTGTTGGGCTGACAGTGGCGGAGGAAAAGAGAAGCCCTCGGGACGGGGGCGCCTCTTTTTTCACTGCCCCCCCCCCGCCCCAGGGACACGTTTGGAGTTGCTCTGGGGCTCCGAGCCCCGGCCCGGCAGGGATCGGAGCGAAGCGGAAGGGAGCTGCGGGCGGCTCCTCTCCTGCGACCTGCCGGGAAGGGGCCGGGCGAGCTGCTGCGAAAGAGGGGCAACAGGTCGCGGAGGGTGGGCGGGCGGGCAGGCAGGCGGGCAGGGAGGAGCTGGACCCAGCGGCCGGGTTGGGAAAGAGGCGGCCCGTCCCAAGTGGGGCGACGGTCGGGACCCAGCCTCTCGGGGCTCCCTCTCCCGGGCGACCGACCTCCTCCGACGGGCCAGCCGACTCAGGCGACCCGCAGCGGCTGGGCACAGAGGGCGGCGGGCGCCCCTGTGTGGTCAGGAAGGAAGGAAGGACACGGCGAGAGAGAGAGAGAGAGAGAGAGAGAGAGAGAGAGAGAGAAGGAAGGAAGGAAGGAAGGAAGGAAGGAAGGAAGGAAGGAAGGAAGGAAGGAAGGAAGGAAGGAAGGAAGGAAGGAAGAAAGAAAGAAAGAAAGAAAGAAAGAAAGAAAGAAAGAAAGAAAGAAAGAAAGAAAGAAAGAAAGAAAGAAAGAAAGAAAGAAAGAAAGAAAGAAGCGGACTGACCCAAATAGGAAACTCTTCCAAACTATCAGTCAGTCAATCACTGATGTTCTGAAGCAAAATCATTTAGGCGCACAATTAGTACACACAAACCATTTACAATTTTTAAAACACGGAGAAGCCACCATTCACAGAACCATAGAGTGGGAAGGGACCTCGGAGGTCTTCTAGTCTGATTCCCTGCCCAGGGCAGGAATCCTCAGCCCACCCCAGACCAATGGCTGCCCGACCTTTGTTTGAAAACCTCCAGTGCCGGAGCCCCCATAACTGCAGGAGGGAGGCTGTTCCGCTGCTTCAGAGCTTCCCTGGTCAGGAAATTCCTCCTTATTTTGAGTTTGATCTCTCTCTTTAAAGCTTCCACCCGTTGGTTCTTGTCCTACCCTCTGGCACTATGGAGAATAAATCCACCTCCTCTTCCCTGGGGCAGCCCTTCAGGTATTGGAAGATGGCCATCATGTCTCCCCTCTGCCTTCTCTTCTTTAGGTCAAACTCACCCAGTTCTTTCAGTAGGATCTAGCCTCCCAGTCCCTCACCTTCCTTAAACTTCTTCTCTTCACTCTTTCCAACTCCTTGCTATCCTTCTTCTTCTGGCCTTCAGAATATTTGGAGAGGATGTGGGTGTGTTTTGGAGCAGAGACTAATTAATATCTCAGGGTGTTTGAGAAAGAGGTATTTCTTGTACCATTGGTAAATGACACCAGAGAAACTGTCTAAGAAGTATAAAGATACATCTGGTCAATGCTGGAAGTGTGAAAAACATGAAGGGACATTTCACCATGCATGGTGGACTTGTGAAAAAGCAAAAAGAAAAAAAAAGGATTTCAAATACATCTTTGTATGATGATACAAAGAATTTTAAAGATTAAGTTTGAGAAGAAACCAGAACGTTTCTCTATTAGGACTTATGCATAGCCAATTGGAAAAGACTCAGGGAAAATTGATTTTATATATGGTAACTGCAGAAAGATTATTATAGGCACAATGATGGAGAAATACTGAAACACCCACAATGGCAGAATGGATTGTGAAGATGGCCGAATTGGCAGAAAGGCAAAACTGACCTGTTTGGTCAGGGACAAAACAATGCGTGCTTTCATAAAAGACTGGAAACCTTTTATGGACTTTTTGCTGAAAATGGAAAAGAGTGAAATGATTTCTGGATCTGACAGTTGAAAAAGGACTGACTGAGGGGCTGAAAGGATTTTTTGTAATATTAAAGAGCGAGGAGGGACAATGAGTTTGTTTGTAACTGCTGAAAAGAAGGTTGGAAGTCGTTTATGTCTTCTGGTTCTTTATCTCTTTTTTTTTCTTTTACTGTACTGCTTTTTCACTTTTTATTTTCTTTTTCTTCTTTATATATTTTTATATTTGTTATGGCCAAAGAACCGAAATCAGCCACCTGTAATCTAACAAGAACCATGGTCAGTTTTTCCAATTAACAGATGTTTAGTGGTCATAATTCAGATCAGAATGATTTAGGCGTATACCCCATTCTATCTTCTGCAGTTGCATTTGTACAGTATAATGTCTCTGGAACTTCCCACACAGTCTTTTGACAGCAAAATCCAGCACTTTATTTTCTTTGAAGAATGAACTCCCTTTAGTTCAAAGGAATGCATTTCCACCTAAGTGTGTATAGAATTGAATAGGCGTGGTGTGGAGATAGAAGAATTTGAGCTACTATATTTTCTCCTATTGTGACAGAGCAATTGTTGATACAAGTTTTACTTAGGCAATGATTGAGGAGAAGGAGAAGGAGGAGCAGGAGGAGGAGGAGTTGGAGTTGTTCTTGGTGCTCTCTGAGCTTGGTTATTTGCTTGTACAGGTAGTCCTCATTGAGCAACTGTCTTGTTTAGTGACCATTCAGAGTTATGAACTATAACAGCGATGAAAAAGTAACTTTATGACCAGTCCTCACATTTATGACCTTTGCAGGTCTGTAAAAGAAAGGAAAGCTGAAGTAAGATCATAAAATTGTGATGTTTCATTTAGCGACTGCTTTGCTTAATGACCGAGTTGTTGGTCCCAGTTGTGGTCACTAACCAAAGACTACCTGTAGATGTTTCATTCCTCAACTAGGTAACATCATCAGTGCAAGTGACTGTAGGGGTTTCTCTTCTATTGGATGATGATAATATTTATTTCGGTCAGTGATCAGATAAAAGAGAACCTATATAAACTAAATACAGCAAAGAAAAAAAAATAAACAAATCATCCACATAGCCATAAGGTGGGTGAATCAGATATGAGGATGTCAGTCATGTGCAATAGCCAGTTGTTTGCGCACATTCACAGCAGCTCTACAGAATGTTGCTACATTATGGGTGAAAGCACTTTTCTTGTCTGATAAGAGAAAATTGACATGTAGTTCCTCAGGGTAATTTGGTGCCTGTAGCAAGAGAGAGAAGATGAGTCTTCTTTGGGTATCGTAGTAGCAGCACATGGAGAGTAGATTCAACTGAATCATCACCAAGGGACAGGTTTGGCTAATCCTGGGGGGTTCATTAAATCTCCTGTATAAAAGCGCTGGGGGTTATGTACGGCTATATCTGGCTCTGAAGAAGAACTTTCGTTGGGCAGGAGAGATGAATGAGTCGACGTAGTTGGCTGATTTCCACCTGACATGGCTAAACCAAGTTTGGACAGAATTTGGGATGAGTCCTCTTTCATTCTGGGCTTCAGTGTCGAAAAGCCTTTCTTGAATAACTCGCCCGACTGGAGTGAAATCAAGAGAATACAGGGAGTCAAGGAAGAGGCTGCGTGATAGGAATTTTTTATGTACTGCTTGAGTCCAAGAGGATTCAGACTCATCTGAGAGAAGGGACGGAATCAGCCCAGCCGGAAAATAATGGCATTTAAGCCAGTTTAGGAAATGATTAAATGGGGGTGGGGGGTGGGAGGGAGGGGAGGGGGCGGCTAGGATCAGTGGATTGAATGCGTCTGGTTCACAGTCCTTTCCTTTAAACTCCCGGACCTGTATCGTCCTCATACGTTAGTTTTCTAGATGCAGGCTTGCTCGTTTGTTTCTGATATGGAATCATGCTAAAAAAGTTCCATTCCCACTCGGGGTCTAAAATTCTACCCTTCATGTTGCCACCTCCAGATTATCCAACCTCTTTATTCCGCTGCATAAACAGAGCCTGCATTAGAAGAGCTCAGCTGCTAAAATGAGTCAGTCTTTTGCTGCCAAGTCTCCATCCCCTACAGTTGATGGCTCAGCCATGCTAAGGTAAAAGTGCATTAATACAAAACCTCCACCTAGCATTCAAAACCCTCATGGCTTCATTTTCAGCCAAGTAAGATTTGACTTCTTCTCTAAAACGGCTCATCGGGATTTTGCAACTGAGCTCAGGAACCCAAGCACCTGCTCAGTTTGCAGGAACATCTGCATTTTGTTCTTGGCGTCTCAGAAACGCATAATTTGTTTGTTGGAGGAGGGAAAGGAGGCCCCTCCTTGGCATTTTGGCCTGTTTCAAAGATTAGCTGGGCCTAGGACAAGAAGGAGGGTGTAGCTAGAAGTTCACCAAAGCTTGGCAATTAAATGAAGTTACGAGATGGGGGGCAAAGGAATGACCTACTGTGGAAACAAGGCAAACAGAAATCATTGATCTCTCTGTTTAATTTTAGCCCCAAACACTCTGTCCAAAAACACTGATGTAGTTTTATTAGTAGAAGTGGTTTGCCATTGCCCTCCTCCATGATTACAATGTCTGTATGTATCTATATATTTCTGATTTCATTTTATACGGTCGGACCATGGTTCTTCTGCCAGACCTGATGGTTGGGTAGATGTAATTGGGGGAAGCAGTCCTATGCCATGAATGATGTGGCTGCTTTTGGATTTCCTGATGGCGCCTCATCCAAATATATAACCAGATTCCAACCTCCAAGATCAGCCAAGGTCAGCTATCTTACCTGGTTGTATGCAAACTGCAGCAATCAGACTTCATTTTCATAAGACTCAGGTGGATGTGTTCCTCTCTCTTGCCAGAGTCAAGAGAGTATTCCCCCTCACCCATCCCTGGTATATCAAATCCAGCTTTTTACACACCTTGGTCAAATCCAGCCCTTGGAATATTTTCACCGTCTGTTGTTGTTTTTCTTCTCTCTTGCTCTCGAACAGCAGGACAAGTAAAGCTTCTAAACCTTCAATTAACGAGCTACTTCACGAGTTTCCTTCTGTCAGCAAAAAACCAGCAATCTCAAAATAGAATTGGGGCAGGAGAGGGAAAGACGGGGAACTACCTTCACTGCAGGCACAAATCATGCCAATGATCCATCCGGAAAAAGGTGAAGGAGCAACTCTGCTGTTCCTGTGGATTTGACCCTTCTTGTCTTAGAAGAGCATCTTTAACAGAAGTACAACGTTTCTCTCACTCAGGCTCGTTACTGGAGGCCTGGATTCACAATACAGCCCACGGTTGTCATGGGGGCAGAAATCTGGGTGCCCCACCCCTCCTTAGTAGATTGACAACATCTGTCAGCCCCAATAGGTAGACCAGGCCCGGAAGTCAACTGCACAGGAAGACTAAAACTACTTTTCTTGAGATGGGCTACAATGACAGAATCTTGCAGGTCTGATCATGCTGCACCACCTCCTCTTCCTTCTTATATTTCAGTGAATCAGGGGAGTGTCTGGCTGAGCCTCTTCTCAATGTTATCTCACTGTTCTGGAACTAAAACATGTTTCAGCCCCTTTGGTCTAGGTAACAGTTCTTGCCTATTTCCATCAAGATCATTCATCTTCCTTACTCTCTACAGGAGCTCCCCATAGCGGTCTGCACCATATTCCCCATGGCCATTTGTAGAGGGAAGGGGCTGAGAATTGGACCAGGGATGTCTGCAGGGCATGGTCAAGAATGTCAAGATGGCAGTCACATTGATCAAAGCTCCACCTGATTTTCATGCATGCAGGTGGAGCGTTGATTGTACTGTTGTGACCACCATCTTGACTTTTACACCCCTACCCTGTGGAGACCTCTGGTTTGACCCATACCTTTGATGGATTAGTGAGGCATCAAGAGAGATGTGTTAATTCACTGATACGTTGCTGGCCTGAAAAAAGAAGGATCCAATAGATCCAAGGTGGGACCAATGTAGACTCCATCCCTTCACCATCTCAGGAAAAGCACCTGATCCATGCATTTTGGCCATGCACCCATTTATGATGAAAATCAGATGCTTCTCGTAGCCTCCACTTGAAAGGAAAGGCCCCAAAAATAAGCTAGAATGATTCATCCACAGTGATGCAAGTGGGTTTCGGTGTTTTGCTCTCCACCCCCTGAATCCTAATATCCATAGCCATTTCTTGCTAGCATATCCAAATGAATGATTTTATAGGCAAGAACAGATCTGAGGAAACTATTGTGGTGCAGTGAAGTATATAATAGCCATTGTAAACCATCCTTTCTCATCTCCCCGCCCTCCTACATCTAATTATACACATTTTTCAGAGAGAGTTAGCTGGCTCAAATGAACTAGAAAGATGAGTTGCATGAATGAAATTGTGTTTGGAGAAAATGGTTGGATGGTTGGTGTCCAAGGTAGGGGGGTAGGGGGGAAGAACAGAGCAAATAATTTGCAGAAGTCGGGGGTGTCTGTAGAGTATGGTCAAAAAAAGTCAAAAACGGTAGCCAAACTCACTTTTGTTTTGAGATCACTGCCAGCTACTCTGGATGGAAACCCAACTCATTATATGTAGTGTGTCAACATCTAAGTGGTCAGTTAAATTAATAGATAATCTGCTGGACTCATGAAACAGATGCTCTTAAGTAATGAGGCAAATTTCTACCATATCGTTTAAAACGAGTTTTAATGGCGAGTATTTATTTAAATGCAAGCTGATAGCCAGATTCATTTCAGTTGTGATGCTTTGCCCTACACACACATGCACATACACATACACAGTTAAAACGCTGAAAGGTGTGCTTCAGGACAACAGACGCACTGTTTTTATCTACATACGGACCGTGCTATGTAAGAACACACTGAGTTTTGGGTCTAAAGTCACCTATCTGGACTTCAGCTGCTTTGAACTCAGGGAAATCTTATTTCTCAGTATTGCCCAGCAAGTTTCCTGCTGTTGCTCAGCTAAAATGGCTTTAAGCAAGCAGTGTGGCATTTGTAATTTCAAGTATGACAACATGGGTTGTATTTTTTTCACTAGCAGGGAAAGGTGTCCAGTACCATCTGTGGAACACCAATGTGAAATCCTAGCTCTGTTTTTGCAGGGTCTGGAGTCGTGAGGATTAGGCTGCTGAAATTTAACAGCAAATCACCCATTTTTAGGCGCACAGTATTCTACATTAAAAAAAGAAGGGATAGAAGAGATGTATTAAGTCTAAATCTTGTAAATTTATTGCAGTTTACATCCATGCACCAAGCCGCTAAGAGACAAAAAAAAGAGCCCAACATTTCACCGAGATCTTCATGGCACTGCCACACCTCTTAAGACCTTGGAGGCCTCAAGCATTTTTTTCCTTAAGCATGAACCCCAACCAAAGTAAAATTACTTGCTTTAGAGAAACCATAAAAATTAAGAAAGTGATCATGAACATCCAGGAGAGAAAACCATCCATTCCAGCAAGGAAAATCTACAGGCTGACCAACCATCCTAACCCAAGCCCAAGGAGGCACACTCCCTAGGTTCTGATAGATGACAGTGTTCAGCTGAAGGGATCTGGAGCACCTTAACTGCACACGTGGTCCTCCTCTGCCACTACTCACAATAAAGGGTTTAGTCCAGCGCTACCCAGGAATCACCCGAAACTGCATAGGAAAACAGCCTCCTACACTACAGGTTGTGGAACTGTTGGAAGATCTGCCTTGCAGAAGAGAATAGCGCCAGCTCTTCTGTTCCTGATAGCTGCCCGCCAAACAACATTCTTTGCTGAAGTCTGTGCAAAGCTTCCTTAGACTGGCATTGGCAAACTTGGAGTTATTTCCATCCAAAGATATGTACCTCTGTCAGCCTTATTCATGTAATGAGGAGTAATGGAAACGGTCATTTTTTAAACCCCTTTGAAATGGGTATACAAGGAATGAAACCCTGTATGCTTTTAAGGGAAAAGAAGAAGGCTCGCACTGTGATCAGCTCTCTCTCTCTCTCTCCTGTCTTAGAAGGCACAGATATTTTACAACTGAACCCAAGTGCAGAATTTGAATCAATCTTCTACCAACATGGGACTGGAGGTGAGTTGCGCACCTGCCAGGCAAAAGCATGAAAATCTGCATGAAAGCAGATTAGCTGGTAATGAATTGGCAGGACGCCCATCATTACCTTATTCCATTTGAGGCCCACGGAGAGAATAGAGACCCATTTAAATGGGTTAAAGTATTGATCAGCCCAAGCAGGAAGAAAAGAGAGCCCCCTGCTTTGGCTCCAAAACTCTATCTATTCTAGCATTTTATTTTCTGCAGTGACCAAATGTTTTGATTGACTGATTACGCATGCATTTATTTATTGAGATGGATTTTTATGGCCCAGAAACATGGATTTAATGCTTCAGGGAAGCCCATCAGCAGCAGTGAGGGATGCAATGGCACCATCCTGCAATTGGCACCAGGAGCCTCAACTTCTGAAGCTGTCTGAGTTGGTGGCCACCATCACCTCGTCCACTTCCATTGTTTCAAGTACACATTGTGGGGAGAAATGGCTTCTGTTGTGGATTTCCCATGGTTCAGCTTCACAGGAAGAGGCCAAACATTGACATTATTTTCAGTTATTGGATTTGTAAGGCCATCCAATTCGAAAGGAGTCTGGGCGGTATACGGTATTCCAAACTGATAAAAAACAGCTAATAACCAAAAGCGGTATGGGAAGCTGCAGAATCAACTAAGAACAACTCCCTAATCAATTCCTCTGCTCCAAGTTCAACTGTGCATACTTTTTTAATCCCCTTATTCTCTCCCCCCCTCCCCCCCCCCCCGCTTACAGGGTTGCTACAGCCCTTGGATATGCGGCTGGCTCTTCCTCTTTTCCAGCACCACAATTTCCTTTTTGAGATGCAGTGACTTCCTGTGTACCAGCGTCCAATCCAGCGATGCTAATTGTAGTCCTAGCATTTGCTTCCACACAACTATTACAATAATGGGTACCTAAATTTGGATGCCCAACGTGGGATTGACACAGTAGCCACACACTCAGTCACAGCTGCATTAAATGGTCCATTGCAATCCCACAATCTCTTTTCTGACCAGGTGTCCTCAACTAGGGCCTGGTTTTTCATTTTCTTTTTGGTCCAGCGCATTTAATGGGGTGGGGATCGCTGGTTCATTTGAGGGCAGAGCAGGATTGGACTTGTTTGGGAAAGTCTGCAAACCTCTTGTAAAGATCTTGCTCTCGTTTTTGATGAGAAGAAATAGCCTGGAGCATCTCAGCCGTGCAGGGCTTCTCTACAGCCCTTCCTGGAATGACTGTGTGATCACATGATTTCACTATTATGGACAACTTTTCTCACCATTGCCATAGAAATTGCAGCAGTTGTTCTAGAACAGCCAAGAAGAGAATAATGCTGTAGAGCAACGTTTCTCAACCTCAGGAACTTTAAGATGCATGGACTTCACCTCCCAGAATTCCCCAGCCAGCTTTTAAGTTGGATAAAAACCCAGATATATTGTTGTGAGAGCAGCAGGACAGACAGACTGATGTAGCTTTTGACAGGTTTGGAACCTCGCGCAGGAAAGCTTATGATTATATTACTTTCTCACTGGGGAACTGATTGCCTCCCCAAAGGATCAGCAGAGAACAATTTCTCCGTCTGCCTGTCTGTCTCTTTCCCTTTACGGCAGTGTTCCTCAACCTTGGGAACTTGAAGATGTGTGGACTTCAATTCCCAGAATTCCCCAGCCAGCAACAATTCTGGGAGTTGAAGTCCACATTTCTTCAAGTTCCCAAGGTTGAGGAACACTGCTGTATGGTATGTAAATGAGAGGTGTCTTGAGAGGGAATTTGAATGCAAACTCTCCAGGGAAGCTCAACTGTTTCAGCATCATGGTTTCCAGAATGTCCAACCAGATGCTTCCAGGGTTAATACCACAAAAGGATATGAAAACAGTCCCTCCCACCCAGAGTCACTCCTGTGCAGCTAAGTCTTCAGTTGCTGTCCAAACCCCTCACCGTATAGAGCTTTGCTCTCTGTGAGAAAGCTCTTGGCATCCATTTAAATGATGATGAATGAATCCCTACAACATTACTTCAAGGTAGACCAGTCCTGAATCATTCCCTATTATAGACATCTCAAGGTGGAAACAAGGGGATTGGGGAGTTCCCTTGAAGCCCACACATCTTAAAGTTCCTGAGGTTGAGAAATGCTGCTCTAGAACCTAAAAGCCCTCTCCAACATACAGCACCATTTCCTCTATGGACAGGAAAAGTGCGCAGCATTTGCAAAATGAGCCAAAATGAGTCTTCCATCCTGAATCTTCACAAGATGAGAACAAGAGGCCAACTTTGGGCCAATCAGGTTGGTTTTTTTCCTTCAGGGTTTGGCTCCTGAGCCAGCTCAGGTGTATCCAGCTGATCTTAACTCTCTCCCCCCCCCCCTCCCCAGCTAAGCAGGGTTAGATCTGCATACTACTCAAGATGAGAGACCACAAGGAAATCCAATGATTGTGGGCTGGACTGGGAAATAACGACAGCAGGGAGAAGATAATGGCAAACCTCTCTCTTCCCCCCAGAACAGGATGTGTCCATGTAGTACTGAGAAATCAAACTTGCCTTGAGGAAAGTTTATGTCTTATGGGTCCTGTAGTAGATGATGAGTGGAAAGACTTGGGAAATTTGCCAGAGGCACCAATGCATGGCAAACTTTTTATTCATTTGATTTCAACTCATTGTTGAAGATGCAGTTTGTCAGTATCTCCTTGGGCAAATTTTCTCTCAGTAAATATTTAATAACATTTTTAAAAATTGGACAAGATTCAAAGCTGGGTCTGTTGCTTCAAAGACACGTCCACTTAGAAGAAAGCAAATTATGCTCATAATCAAAAGAGCTGGCAAACAGTCCTATTTGCACCAGCTTTCTTGCTGAGCAACTCTTAATACCTGAAAGAAGTTATTTTGTCATTTGGCAGAACTGTGGATAGGATTTTACTATTTTAAAATGCCCCCCACCTTTCCTGTTTGATTTTTAAAAAGAAGGTAATAGCTAAGAAAATTCACTTCCCCAAAGGAACAGCATCAGCTTCAAGTGATCTATACATAAGACAACACTCCGTAAGATGTTCAGTTCTAATAAGATGGAAGAGAAATGAATACAAGTTCATTAATTTTGGAAGTTGGGTCCAAAATAATAAAACCTGGAAGCTGAGAGAAAGTCACCTTCTCTTCAAGATTTTGGTTTTTGGTTTTTTTTTTTTTTGCAAAAAGCCTTGTTGCCAGCTTCCTCCAATATAGATACACCTCTATGAAAGGGAGAGGGAACTAGCAAAGTAGCTTTTCTCTGCCACGAGAAATGAATAAATTATTTGTCCCAATTCATCTTCCTGCTAAGGTTTGAGAGAATTAGCTTTAGGAAAATACAGAAGGCGACAATAAAGTCTGCCTTACATCAGTTATTATTTTCACTATCCTATGGCCAAGAGGAAAAATGTCCAAGATAACACAGAAAGGCTTATCGTCAGAAAAGCAAAATAGGGCTCAGATGAACAATTACATAGAAATAAATGGCATCTTTTATACGAAGATTATGAGGAAGGGGGAGAGGGATACAGAGGAAGATTACAAATATTTCAATAGTCCCAGACAATTGTTAGAAGCAGCGATTTGGTTGAATAGAAACCCACATTCAGACTAATGGAAGGATAAACTGGATGTGGTGTTCTTAAACGCTTTTCTGCTCAAACGAGCAAACAGGAAGTGATGGGGAAATACTCTAGTACAGGCAGCTGACTGTAGATGCTACTGTTAATCATGGGGCCTTTTTACTCGAATCACATTTGAACCCAGAGCAGGGAAAGATGGAGGAAAAATGAAAAAAATAAACTGAAAACTGCACGAGACTCCATTTCCGTCACGGCATGTTTTCACTGTGGCCGTTTCCTTATGTCTTAGCACTACCTTGAACCAGGAGAGGAAAAACTGCTTGCCTAAGCTTAGCGTATTTGCTAAACCGTTGCAGAGCCATCCTTGGTGAGCTCCGATCCACACAGGCTGAAGTGCAGCTCGGACGGCCTTCCTCCACGTTCCTGAGGGCCTCGGGTTCCGGTCCCAGCCTGGGGTCCCGAGAAATGCCGGATGGAAGGGCGTGCGTCAAGTCAGCGCAGATGGACACGGGGTGGGCTTCGATTCCTTTTGAGCTAGCAAGCCTAGGACCTCTAGGTTTTTATCTGTTGCAGTGTCTCTTCATTTCATAATTATACTGATTACTTTTTTCCTGATATTTCTAGTTTTTCGATGCTGTAAAGCCACATGGAACATTTTAAAATAGAAAAGTGAAGCTACGTTTTACTAAGGAATAAACCTTGACTTTGTTGCAATATTATGTACAAAATGACACCTAGGTCTTGCAAATCTTCGAACTGTCATTCCATATGTTTTAGGGCAACGTGCTGCGCTTGCAAGCAAGCTAGACTGTCCTTGAACAGAGGGTGTCCTTGGTTCGTCATACATACTGAATTCTGTCCCTTTGCCATAGTTGTGTTACTCTTTATTTTCAAAGCGCTGTCGTGGGGGAAGGGAAGGGAAAACCACTTGTTCTGGGAAGCTTTTTTCTCTCTTCTGAACATCCTGTTTACACAAACAACTGGGTGGCAACTTATTAGGCATCTACTGATATGTGTAAATAAAATTATTTGAGCAAGTGAAGAAAATATGCATGTTTGTTGGTCCAATTAATCTTATTGCTTGGTTCTCTGCCTCACATAGCAATAAAAAATGGGAAATTTAAAAATGCCGTGAAACTCTAGCATTTTTATTTGTCAGGAATACCTCTGGTCTCCAAAAGGACCTCAGAAGGTTGCTCAGAAAAATCAACCTTATGGGCTGTTGTTCCTAACTGGAGTGTGTCCACCCCACTCCACGTAACATGTAAGCAAGGATAGCAGAATCATCCAGCAGGACAGTAGCTTGTATTCGGGCAAGTTCTTTGCCTAAAAAGAACTTGAGAAACAAACTGAAATTGCTATCTCCCAGACCCTTTGGGTATATTGGTCCACGAAACTGAAGATACCAAATGCACCAGAATAAAATAACCTTTTTGGCCTGGTTTAGAAACATTCCTTTATCCAAACTGGTGCCTGCTGAGCATCAGCAGCTCTTGACAGACTTAAGTCTTCCCAGCTCACAATCCGAGAACATTTAAGATCAAGATGCAGAGAGGTGACTGTGGGTCTCGGAAAACGTGCTGTACCATCCAGCTACAGCTATTCCATGTATTATATTAAGCACTGACCCTGGGAGAAAAAATGCAATCTTTCATAATTGTGTTGCTGACTCAGAAAGGTAAATTGTACCGAGTAAAGACCAATTTATTTGCCTGTCAATAACTTCTGTGACAGCTTCTGCTGTCAAGTTCTGAACAATGTGAAGAACACCACAGTCAAATGTTGCCTCTTTTAACCTTATTTACTGATATCTGAATGTTCCCCAGAATCCAAAAACACCCACAAAACTCAATACTTTTTTTAATGATCAATATTTTGTTCCAAAAACATACAACCTTATCAGCTAATAAGAGCTATTTTACAAACATACATACATCTGGATAATTAGAACAATAAATTCTTTTTTTCTTTCCTTAGACATTCAAACATGATCAGTTAAAAATACAGGATATTCAACCAGTCTTATTGTTGTTGACCTTTTTTTGCTTGTTTGTTTTTGCATTTTCCTTTTCAGAGAGTATTTTCAGATTGGATTGTTTTGTTTTTCCTTAAAAGCAGAATCTGTTAAAAGGAGTAAATGTCTGGCAAGCAAATAAAATACAGTTCTAGCAGTTAGAGCATTACGACAAATAATTCCAAATTTTTAAAAGAAGAGCGGAGTAACTTTCCGACTGCAGAATCCTTTTGGACAGCATCTGCCTATGAGCTGGCGCCTGGGGAAGAGGGGACGAGGGGAACAAAGGGTTTCTTTGGAATGGAAGAGAGAGAGGGAGATCCGATTCACTCATCAAATGTATACGCTGCATTAAGATCCTAGATGAGGAAACAGTACAAATCAAGTAGTTTTTCTACCAAAAAAAGGCAGCCTACCATGTTGGTACAGTCATCCTTATGCAAATACGGCAGAGTAAAAGATTACACTGTATGGGGTCTTTAACCCATGCAACTCTCTCACACTTTAGTTATTAAAGGTCCCCTTTTTCTCAGAAGCTATCACAATTTTCTTGTAGGAACTAAGCACAACAGTCAAGTATGTCCAGCCTCCAAAAGCAGTAAGGGACTTGCATGACCTTTCCCACTCCATCCAGCAATCCTATTTCTCACTAGTTCTAGTCTCAGTGGTAGACTGGGGAGGAATTGGCAGGCAGTGAGATAGGACTGTTATGGAAAAGGCAACCCCAAAAACCCAGGACAGAAAATGTAACTTCTGTTCTTCTCCTGCTCATCTTACGATTGTGAATCAGTGATGAGATCTCATCTACACAGGCAGCAAGGCGAGATGCAGATGAGTTGGTAGAGCTCTGAGGGGTCAGCGTGACCTGGATCATTGCAAGTAGACGGTAAGACAGGGCTGGGAATCGTTATTTTCAATGCCCTTGTGTAAAATACAAGGGTAACGCATTTCAACAATAGGCAGAGCCATGGGAGAAAAATTTAAAATTGAATACACGCCTTGCAGTCTGCCAGGCCTTGAGATGTGGCTGTTAAGTGCCAATTTAAGTCAGTGGGGAGGTAGCGCGAGTAGAACTCAGAGCTGAAGAGTGGCATCTGGCCGTTTAAAGCACCATCACTGCAAAATACCGAAGGTTGCTTTAGCCTGCCTGTTACTGTCGGAAAGCAGAATCCCTTTTACGAATGTTATCTCTGGCTTCTTATGGCCCTGGACAATTACCTCCCTGAGCAATGTGAAACAGTCCACTCTCCCATCAGTATTCTACCAACTCACCTCATCTTGGGTATAAAGTCAAAGGACGTGCAAACCAGCAGGGCACGAAGCTGCCTCTAGAATCAGAGTTTGCCTTTTGAGCCCCAGTTCCAATACGCTGGTCTGATACATCCAGATTAAAAACAAAGACATCCTAAATAGGACTGTAGCGCAGACAACATAATATTCTCTGGTTAAAAAAAAAAGTCTTTCATTACTTATATTATTTTCAGCTAGCAAAGGGTGGGAGGGAGAAAGAAGAGGGCTGAGGGGGAAGAAGACTGCTCCATCCTACTCTCCGGTCCCAAGGAGGGAACGATCGCAGCCAGTGGGGAAGGACAGGGAAGGTCTCTTTGGCTGGAATTCCTCATGGCTGTTCTAGGACACAAAGACAGAAAGACCAATTCCAACGGGAATCCCACAAAGTGCATTTTAGTGTGGACCCTCTTCACAAAAATGGATCTGTGCCCGGGGCCTGTTGTACAGTAGATGTGCTAGGGAGCCGAGACATCTCCTGTGACAGTCAGTGATGCTGCTGGAAACAATCGGTGATCCCTGTTCCTCGCTACCCTCTCTTTCTTATCACAAAATAATGCCCTTAACGGGAGATTGTGTAACAGAAAAACACACACACACGATACAAAGAAACCACCAGTAGGACAAGAACACAGTACTCTGCTTTACTCTCCAGTAAGCGGGGGAAAAGGCAGTTATATCCTCTATTGAGGTCAATCAAGCCTTCCGATGGCCCTTCTGCATTCTGCTGCTCTGCATGGCCTTCTGGCATCCTGACCCCAAATGTCTTTTAAGGATGCTGACACAACGTACGGCAGAGGTACGAGAGCAGGCACAGGTCTTGCCACAATATACGTAAAGAGCCTGGCATCCAAGCGTCACCAAAAATTTACTGATTTCTGGCTCCTTCAAACCTACCTATGCTAGAGAAAGGTCTGCGCGTGAGCCTGACTTCCTATGGCTCCACAGATGTGGAACTGCAGCATGGGAAGGTGAAAATGCCACTCACCTGACCAAAACACAGTTCAGAGACCAAGGAAAATACGCCTTTGAAAACAGGGAAAACACTTTTAAAACCATGGTCATCTGTGATATGGGTCTGGTCTTCTTAAAATACATTTCCATTTGGGAAACTGCTTCGAGTTTTAGGGTGGAGAAATTTAGAAATGAGAACCAACAGACTGGCCCTGATAACGAGAAGCTGAAAGGAATTCCTTTTGAGTTTTTGGTGGCTTCCAGCCTCTGAAGGAGCTTGGTGACCCAGTCAACTGGGAAGTTTCCTCCCTTAACTATGCACCAGTACTTTGACTGGAAATATTGAGGAAGGGGAAAAAATTTTTTTTAAAAAAAGTTCCTCCTCAGCCTGACTCTTTCCTGCAAGTGGAAACAGATTTAGATTCCTGGCTACAGGAAAAATATTTTTCTGCATTAATGGAGCATAGCATATGACATTCATGCTGAAAATAAGAAAAAAGGAAGATTCTCTACACTTCACAGTGCATTTAGCATGATTAAAAAAACATTAAAGGGTTTTCTAGAATTTGGCACATTTAGATCTGGCTTGCCAGGAAAAAGAAAGGACTCAAGAACTAGATAGCTGGTGCAGACAGAAATGTTTTGCAAGGAATGCTCCACAGGGAGATGTACCCTGAATCATCTGTCCTGATGGAAAAACAATCTACCCGATGTAGACAACCCACCCAGTGTCTAATGTTTACATCAGTGCTGTGAAGCTTGTTAAGGTCCAGCTCCAAAACATCAGGATATCAGCATTCTACTGAGGTTATACCAGAGATGGTATCTGTTACTCTGATTCTTCTATTGCAGATGTTTCTCAGTTACTAGTATGATTTCAGAGCACTTTTGCATAAAAAAGGGCAAAATAGCACTATTCCAAGCTAAGTCTTGCTTGGTCTACCCCACACTAGTCAGTAAGGCACACTTTTGGGTAATGAACATTTCTGGCCCCTACCTTCAAAAAACAGTGGCTAACTTCTGCAGTAGTTACTGCTCACGGCTCATTAAAAACATGGTGACCTCAGGAATTTCTGACAAATATATTGCTTGCCCTTAACTGGAGAAATACCCCATGCCCACCCCCAAAAGCTACAAATGTCAAGCTGTTGCTTTCAGAAGGGAGTCACAATCAAATCAGTACCCAGGCAGGGAACATATCTCCCAAATTCCAATCTTTCCCTCTTTTTATTCAATACAGGAAAAGTAAAGGCATTCCCAAAGAGAAATTTGGTTGCCAGTTTCAAATCCTTCCTGGCTACATAGTGCACACAGAATTGCACGAGAAGAAAGCCCATCTGCGTGCTGCTAGATTTTGTTCCATGAATAACTCGACTGAGGAACAGACTGGCTGCTGGCAGAATCCGGGGGAAAATCAAGACACACTCACATGCAACTCAGTTCAGAATAAAGGTTGGGGAGAAGAAAGATGCTGGGGGCCTAGCAAACTGGCACTATCATTTTTTTTTAAAGCAAAATAAAATACAAATTAAAGTGTGCTTTCAGTACACGGAATGAAGTCAAATAAATACACTGATTTTTTTTTAATGTCTAGATACATTTTTATATCCTACACCCAGAACTTTATACATTTGGTTTCTTCTTTCTGTTCCTCTTTTTCCTCCGTTTGGAATCAAAAAGAATTTCTGGTAGCAAGAGGAGGGGAACCAAATCGCCCCCTCTCCCTGAAAGGCTAGTGCAGACACCTCAAAGGAAACTGCCCACTTCTCCACTATGTGGAGTCCCCTCACACTTGAAGGGTCCGTAGAAAGAGGCCTAGGGCCAAGAGAGTCCAGGCAGAGGCCAGCTGAGGCTAGCAGAGGCTGACTCAAGGCAGAAGGTTCCATCCGATCTCCAGCCATTTGCAAGAAGTGAGATTAACTTTTATCTGAGGACAAAAACAGAACCAGAAAAAAGTGCTGTAAAGGAACCAAGAACCACCAAGGAGTTCAGAGATGTGGGACAGCTGAAAGGGATTGTATGATGTGTGCACCACTACCAAGTCGCAATCACTGCACTAGGTATATAGGGTCATACGCTACACTAGGCTATAAAGTGATTTGATTTGGGCTTAGTACAACATATAAACCCGGCCACTCTGGTTTGTAAGCCATGGACTTATGGCTCCATATACTGTCATTTGTAGCCTATTCAGTAAAGCACAGCTTAGCATAAGATATAAAAGAAATGTATCCCCTTGCTTGTCTCTATCAGAAGTGTACAAGATACTCAGGATCAGAATTTTGCAAATTATTAAATGTGTACAGAAATATGATTTCTTTCCACATTTCCACTCATGGTAGTTTCATGAAAAAGAATGTGACAATTACGATTTCTCCCATCTTTTTAGTCACTGCAATTTAACTAATGCTTATATGAAGATGGGGCAGAATTCTCACAGATTTCTGACTAAAATAGAGGCAATATGCAGGAGTTGTAGGCTATGTGGATCATGTGGATGAGCAGACACAAATCTAACCCAGAAGGCCTTCAATTACAAGAAAGTGACATCTGTTGTCCAAGTTTACTGATTTCCAAACTTCTGTAAAAATTCTGAACCTGGAAATGATTTTGGAAGCATTTTCAGTTTCTTTTCCCCAATTGGCTCTTTAGATGCATTTGTTCCTTTAATTAAGGGGTGTGCAGCCTCTTCCGGGCTGAGGGACTACACTTGGCCTCCGAGTGGCATGCCAAGGACATCTCTCCACAAACTAAATTTAATTTTGTTTCATTAACATTTAAATAAGATTAAATCTTGCCACCATGTTTATCCCTGACTCAATGCGTTTAATAATGTACTATATAAAAATGTGGCAACAAAGACTTTTGGGAGCCCTGGATTGTGCATCTTCGTTTAGACAGAGACACAAGTACAATTAGCAAAAGGGAAAATGCTGAGCAGAGAGGATGCAAGGCCAGAAATGCACAATCAGCAGACTTAGGCATTGATTAATAATGTTGGGTAACCAGTTTAAAAAAATTCTGGAAGTGTCATGAAAACTGAAGAATTCAACCAGCACCACACAGTAGCTTCCCTTGGAGCTAAAGCCCGCGAATTATTAACACATTACACTCCTATTTAGAAGCTATCAGAGGAAAGGGACAAACATACCCGAATGCTCATCCGTGGTGATGGAGCCACCCAGCCTTTGCTGAAGGAGAGCAGTGTAGTTTTCCTCCACTTCCTGAAAGACACAATCCATCATACACGGTTGAGCAGTGGCCCTTACCGGGAAGTAGCCAACTTAATCTGTCTGGCGCTGGCTGTCTACCTTCTGAAACAAACCCTGGGCTCCATTCTCAAGCCATCACTGGGACTTCCAATGCTGAGGAGAGAACAGATCCAGTTCCTTTCAGCTATTTTTCTTCTAGATATGGCAATCTTCTTGCAGGTTTGGCAGAAGTTAATACAGGCTGCCTTTGAAAGGAGCATGGGAATACACTCATTATAGGGATCATCTTCCCCATCCCATAAGTTATCACTCATTTGCAGTGGACTGTCCATGTTTCGATCTCCTCCTTAAGCGGCTATTGTGCATTTTCTGCCACAACCATGAAACTGTGCGCTTCCTAGCATCTTGTGCAGCAAAGACATTCAAGCCAATAGTCCTCTCCCTCCTCATCTAGAAGACTGGTCTAAATCCCAGACCATCTGTTCATGGACTAAACCCCACTTCAGCTTATACCTTGTTTGCACAAACTGCACCCCAACCAACTTGTGAGGTTGGTGCCTAGAAAAGGCCACCAATGAATGGTCACACTGATCTGTAGCACAGCAAGCAACTATGACCAAGCTTGTGAAGCCAAGGTTAATGTCCTCATGACTGACCATTACCTTGGAAAAAAATTTCCAAGCTTATTCAGTGAGAATGAACACTTTCTATACACAGAAATTTTACGTTTCACAGAGTGGCACATGGTTTTCAATTCTCTTTGGCTTCTCAGATCGTTAAAAGATTGCAAAGGAAACTATCAGTTAACATACATATTTGGGATAAGTACTGCTTCCATAAAAAGGAGGGAAGTCCAGAGATGAGATCAGTTTGGATTTTCTGAATCCAGGAAGACAAAAATTCTAGGACACTATGCTCTCCTCAAATCTTTCCTTCTGATCTTACTGTAGTGACTTTTGACTCTGCTGGATTCCTCTCAATAAAATATTGACTCTTCTCTTTTTGAGCCTCTAAGACTTGAACAGGTTCTTGTTTAATTTTGGCTTTCGGAAGTTTCAACATCTTGGCTTCAATGAATCAGCATTGATTTCAGCCTTTACATTTCAGTCCTCTAGGCTTTATAAGGATACTTTCAATACAGTGCTTGACCCTAAAGCCATTCCTAACATTCATTTGCATTCCCGAGACATGAAAGCTTGTCTTCCTCCAGGGTTATTCCAAGGTTTTCATTTGTCATTTCTCTGTCTCAGAAAACTAGAACAAATCTTTAAATCTTGAGTAACCCAGTGAGTAAAGGCACAGACATAATTATATAAATTCTGGACAATGTCTGATTCTCCTGATCTTAGAATTTATAGCACAGAATTGAGCATTAGTTTGAAAAGCTAGTGTGAAAATCAGTCAAGAAGATAAACACACATGTACCCCTCAGCATGACTTATTCCCAGCAAACCTCTTAATCTCCAATCCCTAACTCTACCCTTTTTTTAAAAAAAGATATATAGCCCAAAGACAATCCATTTACATGAGCACACCCTCTACCTTCAAATGCTGAAGGCTGGCTTCTATGTTCTGGATGTAATGCATCATCAAGGCACGCGACTCAACCGAGAAGGAAGGCCTTCGTGCATCTGAGCAGGATTCCTTTGTAGCTTCCCAGTGGGAGGCCAGCAATTCCTCTGCAAATGGTGAGCTTGCGGTAACTGGGTGGGCATCCTGAGACATGAGCTGTTGGTGGGCAGAGTCCATTGTGCTTTTGTCTGCAGTGCACTGTAGAACCAGCGACGTTACCTCCTCGTCGGTAGAGCTCTCCTGTACTGTGCCATATCCATCAAGGATCAAATAATTTCCTGAGAAGAGAATAACAACATTAATGCTCCCATTTATGAACGGCCTGGGTGAGCACACAACCCAATCTACCTATGTCTGTATGCCTCGTGCAAACTTCCTGTCCTAACAGTTCTGCTACTCTGTTATGAAGTTGTACAACTGCCAACTAGTTCCCACCATACTTTGCCCTTGCTGTTTCTCTGGAAGAAAGAAGGGAGCTGCTAGAGAGAGGCACCACTTATGTTAGATGAAAAAACATGCTGTTTCTTAAAAGTGTGGGACATATAGAGAACTGGCAATCCTAATGGGATTTCAGCTGGGGAGAAGGAGAATCTAATTGGGCTTAATCAATCTTTCATTGGTCCAAAAGGGCAAGGGAAAAAGGCCCAAACCTGATGAGGCAGCCAAAGGCTGGAAGCTTGACCCCACATCTCCAAATTCTACTTCTTATTTCTCTCCCAATGCATTTCACACATATTCAGAGATACTCTCAACTACTAAGAACATGCTTCATGATGAACTTCAGCATTTAGCATATACTCTAGGTCTTGCTATGGCTCAAAAGCACTCCAATTGTTCCAAACAGCATCCAGGAGCTTTATAACTCCATCAGTAGTTCATTTCAGACTTGTACACTGATGGACTGACTCACCTGAGATCCGCAGCTGCACCTCTTCTACCTCCTTCCCATCTACCACTTCACCCTCTGATTGATTCTCATCACTGTGGGCTTCCTGAGCATCAAAAAAGTGCTCCCCACCATCATCAGCAGCACTTGTTCCTCCTTCCAGTTCCTTGGTTGGGGGCTCTGGGTTTGTGCTCAAGGGATCCATCAACTGACTGCTATTCAACACAGGGTCCCCTGGTGATACCAATTCACTTGAAGACCATTTACCACAACTAAGTTCAAAATCACTTCTTTTCGTGCCAGTGGGTGTCCTTCTAGGCCCAGACAGGGCATTGTCACCATTATCTGAGTACTGAAGTCCTCCCTGGACAATGTTCTCCTCAGGAGCCCCTGGCAGAACTCTCCTATGGTCAGAAAAATGTTGCCAGTCTTCAAGGGACTCTTGTTCAGACACACCAAGCTGCCGCATCAGTAATTTCTTCAATAAACCCACTGAAAGGAAATGTGAGAGCATCATGGTAACGTCCTGGCAAGTATTCTCTCTTCTTGAATGCATCAATCAAGATGCAGGAGCCCAAAGCCCTTGGGAAAGAGCCACTAACTGTCATCGCCTTGCCTGAGAAGCTGGAAGACAGAAGTCAGATTTCTCCAGCCTGGCACTAACTGCCATCAACCTTCAACAGAATGGCCAGGGGTCAGAGAAGTTAGGAGTTACAGTCCAAGTCATCTTTTACTTAGTTTAGGGAAAGCTAAGCCAAAGCAGAAGACAATAAGCTCAACACTGGCATTATTATTGGAATACAGTCATATGCCTAAGGAATGAAAGAGTAACTGGCTCATCCTCTTGCAACTCAACACCTCCTACAGCTTAGGGAGTTGGAAGGTGGTTCATTGTCAAAAGGTGTATCGATGGTCATTGGATGACTTTAAGAGATTTGATAAATCTATCAAAGATGTAGCTAATCAGGATGGCTACATACTACTTATAGAATCAGAGGCAGTAAGTCTCCCAATATCAATTGCCTGAGAACACAGTGAGAAGGCTCCATTGTGTTCTCCTGATGCCAGTGGGATTCCTTAGAGACTTCTGGTGACCATCATGGGAACAAACTTCTGGCGTGTTTGGTCTTATGAGATCAGAATGATGCTATTAAGGCAGCAGATTGTGATGGCTCAATCTCATATTCCTAAGTTACAACCCCGAGTCATATGGGACAAGTATTTTACCAGCAATTAGAGTGGCATGTAAGATATCATAGTCTGAATTGGAACTGAAGAATTGTATCACCTTAACATGCATTTTACAGACACACTTATAACTGTACCTTAGAGATCACCACTGGGTCTATTTCACTAAAATGAAAATTCAGTTGAATGGTGTATGCAACAAACATAGTTTCAGAGAGCAGTGAGCACCATCCCTAAGTAATGGTCTATGTTTGATTTTCTTTTACACAATGTTTGAAATGCAGATTATCTTCAACTGTTCAAGGGGCAATAGATACCTCTAAATCCATCAGATTTTCTCACCTAGGCCTTTAAGTCCATGTACTTTCAATTACTTACAGTTTCTTAGTGCATCCAATGCCCATCGATTTTCTGAAGCTTGGAATGAGAGCTCTGGGCTTATCTGGCTGTAGTGTTCAGCTGATTCTTTGATCAGCAAGTCGGCTGATAGTTTTTCTCCAAACTGCTTGTTGGCTTCCAGAAGTTCTTCCTCTTCTGACTTCTCAGACATGGCTATTGAAGGAGACTGAGTCTTCAGCTCCAGGGGAGATTCCAACCCCAGATCTTTATCTAACAAACAAACCACATGTCAAAATGAATGCAAGAATTTTAAAAAAAAGCATAAACATGAACAAATACATAACATTATCGTCAACTCTTTAATTCTTATATCTTCTTTTGAAGGGATAGCTTAAACTGGAAACCTTATAATTAGACAGTTAAACATTTATGAGCTTCCAAATCTTTGGAGGTGGAGAACGTATGCCAAACAGAATTAAAAAAACTATTAATGTACCTTCGGCTACTGAGTATCTGGAAGAAAGAAGTGGAACACATCTGCCAAATTTTGTACCATACCCTGTCTAAGATAATTTTCCAGAAAGGTTCATTTCAATCAAGAAAGACTTCAATCACGTAGAAGTTATCCAATATAAGCAACAGTGTAATGAAATCCACACTTAGCTTTTACCTGGACTTTGCTTGCTGCTATCTGGGGTAGTTTGTTCTTCCTTCAGTTTATGCTGGTCATCTTCTTCCTCGTGATCTTCCCTGCAAGTCAAAGAAGGAAGACAAATCAACCACATGCAGTTCTGGAATCTTCACTCATAACTTGTGTCTTTTTAAAAAGAAGATCCTGCTTAGTCAAAGGATATACTGAATTAAAAACAAACCAACATCTCTATTATTTATATGTTCACACATGTATATTTTTTTCAACTTACTCGCATGGTCCTGATTGTGGCAATGGAATTACATTCCTGCCTCTTCCAACTTTGACTGTTCCTGCCATCCGTACTATGAGGTCCTGCCATCTATAATAATGCAAAAATAAAGAAATACTATTCTACCAAAATACATCTTCTTCTCTGTCCCCTAGCCACAGGTCATTTTGGTCTCCGTCTCACTGGGCTAAAAGTCAACTGTGCTGTAATAACTTAATGGACAGGCATGTTCATAAGCAGCTGCTATCCTCACTTCTTCCCAACAATTACATACAAAGCTACAGAGACATGAACAAAACTGCTGTCTGGATTTTCATTAGAGATATGCAGATATTCAGATCCAAAGTGGAAAAATGGCATTTTGGAGAGGTGGACACAAGCTTTATCCTGTCAGGGCTCCATTTAAGATACTGTGGCTTTTTCTATGTATGCAGGGTCGTTGTAGAGTCTCTGTGTAGTGAGTGTGCCCACATCCCTTTGAAGTACCTTTTCTGCCTGAATCTGAACAGTGGCATATCCCTAATTTTCATACGGGTGTGGTCTTCTTGAACTAGTTGAGATAAAAATCTTAGCAGAATACAGGGCAAGAAAACCCTTTCTGTACTGCTTCTCAAAGGACAGCAGAAATACAAACTGTCCAATGTTTTGCCTAATTGATGAAAGACGGCCCTATATACAGTATATATTGCTAAAGACTACAAATATTTCCTACTACAAGTTTTGAAAAGCCCTGCTGTTGACTAATATGTTATTAATCCAGGTTGGCCTAAATATGGGATACTACATGGACCTCAGTTTTGTTTCTTAGTTAAATCTCCCCTAATCTATGCTCTATTTTTATCAGCATGAGAGAAGGATGACTTTACATGCCATAATGGGAGGAAAAGTTCTCATGGAGTTGTACAGGGAACCCTACAACTTTTAGCAGGAAGCTACTTCACAGATTTGGAGCACAATATTTATTTCCTTCCTTAACAAGTGATAAATACTCTGCATTTGCAGAAACTGCCCAAGCCTACTTACACCGTCTTTTCAGAAACTGTCTGTGCCACCAGTTCATAAATCTGTGCTCCATTTTCCGACATGGAAATGACAAAGAATGCTTTATTATCTGGAGAAACAAAGAGCAAGTTAAATATTTTGTTTTACTAGGATTCAGCTTTGCATTTCAGATAGAGTTGAGTAGAAAGACAGTAATTGCCATAGAAACTACATGAGTTTAGAATGGACTTCAGTTGCACAGCTTGAACTGATAGAGCACAATTTCTCTTTTCCCCAGTCAACTTTTCCAACAGTCAGTGAATTCCACCTGTTTTATAAAGTGTGTTCTGAACTAGTTCTTATCCATTGGGCATAATATGCAGGTACGGAAATGATAAGAAATGCCGTGCAACCTGTTACCTTCAGTCACCCAATCATTCAAGAACATAGTATGACAGAGTTATAAGAAATAATTGTACACAGAAATGCAGCCATGTCAGAGTCACCCATTGGGGGAGATGGGTGGCATACAAATTTAATAATAAAATAAATAAATAAATAAATAAATGTCCTAGCCATTCAACTAATTAACTCAGGTTTGATAAACTTGGTTTCTTAAATTCTGGTTTCCTAAACTGGGAATAAGTTATGTGGCTATACATTCCCTCAATACACTTCTTTTATTAATGTGATATTTCCTACATCAATTCCCCTGTACAAAATAAACCCTAGCCCAGGTGTCATGGCTGATGTGGGCCATTTTGCATTAAGGATTGTTGAACAGGTGAACAGGAAGGGGGCAGAAGAAATGGTTAGGCATACAGTTCACTTCTACTTATATAAAGTTCTATGAAAAAGTTAATCCCCCCTGAATTGTTGTGCATTTTTGTCACTGAACAATTTCAGAGCTTCACATGGATGCTATTGATATATATTAAGTGCTTCAAATATCTAAGATTTATTTTTTTTTTATCCTCCAGAAACTAAATAGCTGAATTAGTTATCCCTTTGTCTTAGCCCAAAGGAATGCAGCAGCAATTCTAACACTTCACTCTCACAGGTCAGGGGTTTTATTAAAGCATCTATTACACTATTTGCTGGAAAAACCAATTACACAACTTCAATATGAAACTTAATTAGGCCCTTTCTCCAACTTGGGTCCTTACAAAGAAGGGCAATTAGGAATACATCCTAAATGAAGACTTGAGACTAGAAGCCAGCTTTTTAAGAACAGAAGCCAAACTCTGGCAAGCATTTTTATTTAACTGGATTCTAACAGGGCTGCTTCTGTTAATAACATCTGATGGGTATAGACCTGCCTGGTAGCAGAATATCATAAGAATATTATTCTCCTATGGCTTTTCCCCAGAAAAAGCTGAGGTGGTTATTAAGCAGCAGAATGAAGATATAGAAAACCCAGCAGGGTTGTAGCCAAACTACATGGATTTTATAATTCTTAAGAGAATCCCAGAGACACTCCCATCTTACTTATCCCAATACTGCAGGGCATTCCCTAGTCCCCATTTTGATGCCCCGCCCTCAACAATTTTAATAGATTCAGTAATCTTTGCTGGCTGGGGAATTCTGGGAGTTGAAGTCCACACATCTTCAAGTTGCCAAGGCTGAGAAACACCACAGTAACTGGTTGTGCCAGCTTTAGTTACAAGAACTGTAGCCAAATGCTCCCCTTAACTGATGAAGTCTCTCACATCACTATGTAGGAATTTTGGCCCATTCTGCCATGATGAACTGCCTTGCCACATTTTAATGGGCTTTGACTTTCCCAAAACCTGAAATCTGTTCTTAATTCATTTTCCTGTAGCCCTGATTGCATGAGTCATGACCTATTTGTGTTTCAACTTCAGTTAACAGACAGTTGGCCTGATATGCTTCTTTCAATGACGGCTAGACATCCAAGGTCAGGAGACAGCAATCCATGACATTGCCTACACCAACTGTACGAGGCTGTTATTGTGGAATACAGTTCTCTGTGTCCACCAGACATAATGACATCCATATAGCCTGAAGAGTTCCAGCTTTGACTCATCTGCCCATTGACTCACCTGCCCATAAAACATTTTGTCAGAAGAGTGAGGGTCACCCAGGTGCTTTCTGGCAAACTTAAGAGAAACATCAAGGTTCTTCTTAGTGAGCAATGATTTTCAGCTTGCTATCCTTCCCTGAATCCCATCTTTATCCCCTGGACAATGACCGCATTAGACAACACATTTTTTTCAAAACAACGTTAGAACCAGTTAGCATTCTCAGCTGTACTAACCTGTAGCCACTTGGCGAACCAACACAGTGTTCAGTTTAATAACAGGGCTAAATGTGTGCTTGCTATCTGCAGTATTAGCCAGGATCTTGCTATGACATCTCAACACCAGTCTGTCATCCTGCTTCTGCAACAATACCAGAATATCTTCCAAGAGCAATGTATAGAGGTCTGCAATGGTAGGAGAAAAACAGAAATGGGTTATCAATTCTACCGGGCAGACATTGAAGGCTGCATCCCATGCAGAAGCAATAATAAGCTGTAAACTTTCTCAGCCAGGCATACAAAGCATTTAGACCCATCTGTAGTTCTGAGAACTAGTTGAAAATCACTGCTGTGTCCCTGCACTGGTCTTTATTATCTTCCAACCCATTTCAAAATACTCACTGCTTAATCAGTTCTAAGGAAATTAGTAACATTCTCATTTCCCCCCACGTCCTACAAATCTCTTAGAAAATAATAAATAACAACGTACCAATAGTTTTGTCACGATTCACCTTCCAAGTCAGAGGACCTTCATGAATCATTTTCTTCTTGGTTAAATCTAAATTCTACCCAAAAAAAAAAAAGGCAAAAAATAATATTTATCAATTTTAACTGGCAGGCCCTTAGAGTTGTATTGCTTTTATTGTATTTCACCTTTTAGGTGTTGTCTTAGTGTCCAAACTACTTTGCTGTTCACTGACTGTAAATAAAATTTCAAATATTTATCAGAAGGATCACCATCACAAACTTGAGGAACCAATAGCAGAGATCTTTTAATACCTATACATCATCTTATTTGTTCACCAGACAAAGGCGAAGAGTGATTCTGATTATCTCACTCCATAAGTAGGCAGGTGCTTTTGTACCAAAGAAGTCTAACCTGAGAAGATGGACTAGAAGGGACTCCATATTTCCCTTTCAAGCCCCCCAACTACCTTTTAGGCAGTAATTCTTATTTTATATGGCCTGATCCACCCTGCTGATAAATCCAGGTCCATCTGTGTTCTGAGCAAAACTGGGCCACAATTTGGTGATCAAAGAGAAGAACTCCAAGGTAGGTAAAATTCTCCATTCTTTTTGCTGTTCAGTATCTCACAGTCCATAGACTGGATGCAATGGAGCAGTTTTCCACAGATACAAAAGGCAGGGAGAGGAGGAAGGGGAAGGGGAGTTCATGGCTAACTTGCATTTTGAAGCTAAAGGCTACTTCATCTGAGGCAAAAAAGTCAAGTTTGAAGTGAGAGAATAAACAGGACACCAACTTACTACCTTACAGACCCTCTTCAAAATAAAGTCTAGTTCAACCAGTCGGAAAAGTAGTAGTATTTCTTAGAGGGAGGGAGCTAGAAATCCAAGGAGGTAGAGTCTTCCTCAGAATCTGACAGGCCTGTAACTGCCACAGTTTAATCCACTTTGTAAAGGAGACCTACAAAGTCTTATTTCTGCTCTTGTCAAAGGATGAAAAGGGAGGATATTCAAAAAGCAAACACAATGGTCTAACATCTAGAAAATGTTGTTCTTTTCCTCTGAGGTATTAAAAGAGAGGAAGAAATGTTAGGATATAGGAGGGATCACAGTGAACACCTTTTTATAATGGAAAATGCAGGTTATCTGGACCAACAGTTAGTGCCACTCTTTCTGAGGAGACAGCTACTGGGGGAAAAGAAACACTGAAGCATTTTTACTGCGCTCAGATACAGTCATGGTTAACATCTGAAGTATTTACTTGAATTGCATTAACCAAATGGGAACACATTGGTAAATACTTCTTAAAGCGTACCTAATGTGTAGGTGAGAACCTCATAGGATTCCAGTTTAAATTATTCAAAAATTCAATACAAAATCTCTTATTTGCCTGCTATTATTTTGGCTAATAAAATATATAATGAAATCAGAAAGAGATCTATGTTACATTATAGAAAGTCATGGAAAAAAAACCCTAATATGTGATTTTCAGATCTTTTAGTCAAGTTCTGATTTAAAAAAATTCCCTCCTTTCAAACTTAAACTCAAATACATTTTCAGCCAAAAATACCAAATACTGTCTATAGCAGCAGGCAATAAATGGTGAAGCCCACTGATCTTCATCATACAAGCAAACTGGCTTTCTATTGTTACTTGCCTCTGAACATCTAGTACAGCTTATAAAGTGAAAAACATTCTGTAGCAAGGAGAGGAAATAGCACAGTTAACACAACTAAGTAATATATTGTTTAATACAGAATCCAAATATAACCACCAATACATACCCCATGATTTAAATGGCGGGAAAAGTAGGTAGAAACATTCACGTTCATAAACAGAAGCAAAAAGAGCTACGGACTACATTTATGAATGCTTAGCAGATTTCAGGGTTCCCTCTTATCTTCTTCCACTCACCCTGAATTCATCCAGCAAAGGGCCCTCCACCTGCTTCAGGTAGGACAAATCAAGCCGCCGCTGATAGTCCTCCAAATGCTATTGAGAAAAGACAAAATCAAGTCAGTTACTTTGGCCAAGGCCAACTGGCTGAAGGTAGGCAACAGCCCATAAGAACTCGGTCAATCTGGGAACCCTTTTGAAACAAAGGACAGATAGAAGTCTTCTCATTTATTACTATAAACCCATATCACAGTCAACAGTCCCTTTAGCTTTTGAAAACTGAGTTACATCTCCCTCTTCTTACCTGCTTGTTCTCTGCTTCTTTGACAGCTTGGTTCACAAAATTGAGAATCTGCCGACAATGATCTGCTGCTTTCTTCACTTTTTCTTTCTCTAAAGGTTGCTCTAAAAATGAAACAATAAGAAAGAAAAACATAACTTCACACATTAAAGTTGTTATGCTCCAAAAGATTTAATTAAATTTTCAATTGTGTGTGTGTGTGTGTGTGTGTGTGTGTGTGAAAGTAGTTAATTTTTTTCTTATAATATATTCTGACTACACGGGCTAAAAAAAACACCCTGAGTTTGGTAATCACATTTCATTGTAATAAAGGGAGCAACCATACTAAAGTAATATTAGACTTCCAACAGCCAGCAGTGTGTTCATTTCCATCCACAAAACAGTTCTTAAAACAAAATGTGAAAGCCCCACATCTTCAAGCTCCTTTTAAAAAGCAAATTATAAAGCCGAACGTTGTATCAATGCTTTATGATATTCATGCATGAAAGTTACAGCTAATAAGAATGCAAAAAGGCAGGAATGGCAATGGCAAAAGTGAATGCTCACAATACTTTATTTCACAGTTAACGCTCTAATTTTGTAATCATGTAATCAATAATTATTGATTACAATAATTTCTCTCCTTTATATGGGCATCTCAGAAGGATGAAGCAATAATGAAATAGGGGCAGGAACTCATATTTTTCAACAGAATTAGTTAATTTGGGTTTCATTTTGAACCCAAGTTGTTCTTTGTGACTGTCAGGTCCCAATCCAGTCACAAACAAAATGAGTTACGTGGTACCTGAGTACTTTGCAATATTATCCAGCAGGAGGGGATACTTGGTCAGCCTTTGCATCTCAGTGGGAATGATATCTTTTAGCTGCAATCGGCGACAGAGTGGATTGCTCTCAGCATCCTAAATTGAAAAAGCGTCAGTGCATTTGTCATTCTTATTAAGACAATAATTACCGGAATGGATACCGCCCTATAAATGTCTCAGTGGTTCACATTTCAGGCTACTAAATACAAGTTAAGGGACACCAGGATTTATCAGAAATGCAAACACATCCTATTCTAGTGGGCAATTACAGAGGAAAGGTCCAGCACAAAACCTGGTAACAGCTTCCTTTCCTCATTACTTCAGACTTGACATTGCCAGCAATCAATCTCAGTCTCAGGCTTAAAGAACAGGCAGTTTAGTCTTTTGCTCCATGTAAAAAATACATAATATTTTAGAAACCCAACCGCAGAGCCTAGAAAATTAGCAAAGAGGCACTACTCCTGTCTCAGTCCTCAACAACGGTGCTATGCTTATTCTCCTTCACTGTTTTTTTTTTAAAAAACAGGACTCAGCCTCAGAGTTTTTTGAAGAGCTCTACTTTGGAAATGGAGAGCTACACCTCCTGCAGCAGCTTAGGTGTGAGAGGTTGTCTTCCAGCCTATAAATTGACTCCCAGAAGGCTCAGGAAGCTAACATGAATCTGAATGAGCTAGCACTCATCCCAGAGCTGCCCTAAAGGGAAGGCTATTCAGTAGCTCTCATCTGTTCTTATACAGCAACTGGGAGCAATCCCCACATTCACTGGATTATTCTATCAAAAGTTACAGCAAAGAATAGTTCATGCCCAAACAGATAAAGTATAACCCATTACTTTGTCCTCACCTCCAATCTCCAGCAGCCCTACAGCAGGGATCAGCTAGATGCCACACCCCAAAATATTTACCTGGACGAAAGTCTGGAAGCGAGAGTCCTTCTTTTGCCGTGACTTGATCACCTCCAGAGCAAAGGGTTGGTTGCTACAGAAGGTAGCAGTGGCTTGCTTCAATTTCTCTTCGCCTGCTCCACTGAACTGGGATGAGAATCCACAGGTACCAAACATAAAAAAGAAAGGCAATACAAGGACAGTCACCTGCAGGTAGAAACGCTAGCACGAACAATTATTTAGATAGCAAAGGGACGCTTGGGGATAAAACATACATCTATGCTGGCCAGTTCATCAGAAGAACACCTCTTTCCTCTTTCCTTCCCTCCTCCTCCATGAACTTTGGGAAGTAAGGGTTTGGATTATAACTTGTGAGTTGTACATGGAAAGCTCTTAAGATTAAATGATAATGTATCATAAAATGTATGCCTATTAAATACCAGCATGCCTCATTTTTTTTTTTTAGAGAATCTTGAGTAGCTGAACGCCCTTATTAATGCATTAATACTTGCAGCACTTTTGTATTTTAAAAGTTCTTTCTTGAATCCAAAAACTAAGGTGAGATCTTACAGCCTAAAACTCTCCAAGATGCTTAATACCTTTGTCTTTCTACCACTTCCAGGTTTTGTGTTCTCTTGACTTTGTTAACAGCTTTTAGAGGATAAAAACAAGTCCTCCTTTTTAAGAGGTAAGGTCACCTTTAAGCTAAATTAACTTATTCACACTGTTCATTATATAAGAAAGTCACTCAGCTAGAGATTTCTTAAGAGAAGTAAACATATACCCCATGCTGACCAACCCCTTAATACTCCCCCTTTTACTAAATTCTCCCAGAATGGAAGAGTTTCAGATAATAGGTTTCCAGACAAGATAAACTGCCAAGGCTGACCTGTAGCTCAACTTATTGTTTCATTGCCAATCTTTTATTATTTCTCAAACATTTCACTTCTCAGGAAAAAAAAACAAAAAACCAAACCCAAACGTGTGCTGTTTCTCATATATACACACATGAACAAAATTTAGTTTACCCAAGTTAACAAATCTTCTCCAATTTGATCAATTACAGATGTCTCGTTTCTTTTCCTCACTGCTTTCATCTGCTCATTCAATCCAGCTAAGTTGCAAAGAAAAAGAAAGAAGGAGAGAGGTTTGGAAAATACCGAAGCAACTGCCCGAAACCAGTGATGCTTAACTAACCCCTGAGCAATACAGTGCAAGAATGTTCTCATGTACATATCAATCTACAAGTTGGGCAGCCCAGGGTTCCTCCTTGTAGTCTGCCTGGAGTTACTCTAAGGTGAATGGAAAGTCCATGCTCCTCCAGAGGGACCCCACAGAGCTTTGGATTAGGAGAAAACTAGCAAATGGGTCCAGATGTTCTAGATTACCTGCCTCCCTGAAGTTAGTCCTATATTAATACTATTCCAGCCACACGCATTCCCATACTAATTCTTACCACCTGCTCTGTGCCTTTGTTGCTTTAGAGATAACACAAATAAGCAGCAACACCAATGCACATCACCCCATAAATGAAAAAAAGTACAGGAAGGCCACAATAACATGAAATGTTGCAAATCTGAAGAATCAGTTCTAAAATAGAGCGAAATCAAGCAAGCAAATGGTTTAGAAGTCAGCATTTCACAAAACTCCCCCTAAAACCTTATTTGCTTGTTGTTGTTTATTGCTTTTATATATTTTGAACTCAGAACGGTGGAATTCAAGATCAACTTCTGAATGTTTATAACAACCAGCCACAAAAAATAAAATATTAATATAATATAATAAGTATAGCATAGCATAGCATAGCATAGCATAGCATAGCATAGCATAGCATAGCACAGCACAGCACAGCACAGCACAGCACAACACAACACAACACAACACAACATAACATAACATAACATAACATAACATAATATAATATAACAATATACATTAAGTTGTTTTTCTGTATAATGAGATAGCAGGGAAATGCTCTTCTCCAGGGCTATTTTCTTGGAAATTATTATTTTTAAGGGAATCAAAAATACTGAACACCATAAAATCATCCTCCTCCTCCTCGTCATCTTCCTCCCCTATTTAACATATACCCTTTTTGTCCAACAGCTTCTACATGTGACTGATTCACAGAGTGAGTTAATTTAAAATCAGAGACTGGATAAGAAGCTTGCAGTAAGCACATATTCAAGCATCGCTCTATTCTAGTAGCTTTTCAAAACAAAAAACTTCTCTCACACACATACAGACATCTCTACTGCACAACCTGAGGGCCTAAGACCCCGTGCAGCCCCTCAAGCCTTAGATGTGGCAGCCTCAGTGCAGCCCTCAGAAGAAAAAACTGCACTCCAGGATTATTCTGTCAGTTACTTTTACTTTTGCCCAGCCATGCAAGAAGATTGGGTTGGTTACGGTGATAACTACTTTATTAAACCCAACATCAGATAGTCTCACTCACTATGAAGCTGGAGAATATCCTCCAAGTTCGAAAATATATTCCGCAGGTCAGAATGTGTCAGAATCCCTTCGCGGGACACACGCTGATAGAACAACTGATCCAGGACCTTCAGCGTACGGACATGAGCACGTTCAGTATAGAATAATTCTGGAAATAAGGACAATGAATAGAGTGACTGTGGTTGTCTTCATAAGGGAGAGGGAGGCATTATACAAAGAATGGATGGAGAAAGATCAGCTTCAGGATGAATATTAAGAGGTATTCCCTGAAGATTAACAGTTGCTAAACAATAGAACAAACCCTCCTCATAAAGGAGAATCTAGACTGCATTCTTGGACTGTCCTTTACATCTGCCTCACTGCCCCAACTATATCACAACTGGCACTGCCTTGAGAACTAAGGCAGGCCAACCTCCCCCTCATCTTTGTAGAAATCTTCCTCTGGACAATGTGACTCAAAGCTCTGCAGTTTTGAGGGTTGACACAGCACCTTGGCTACAGAAAACAAAGAAACAACAAAGCACTGGATTCCTCTGGTTCCCACCTCCACCCCCCACCAAATAGCTTACCATTAATCACTTCCTGGCGTTTAATTTCAGATGGTTTCAGGCCAAGCAACACTTCACGGCTCACCAGCTGCTGCCAGTTGGGCTGGTCCGTCTCCATGTCGAAATCAAAGAGCTCATCTTCACTCTGGACATCCCCAGCACTGACACTGTCCACCCTAGGAAGAGAGAAAGGAAACGTCTCTTTCACTTGAGCAAGGCACTTTGTGGGAAGAGTAAGAAAAGCAAGCTAATAACAACATAGCCTGGGCACCTGATGACTAAAACTTGCCTTATGGTTAGAAATGATGTCTAATAAAGCTTCTGCCATAAATTTGGCACTCTCTCCTCAGTATTTTCTTTTTACATTTTAGGTGAAGAGACCTAAATTTCCCCAATGATAACATAACATTTAGCTAATTTTTAATGAGGATCCACTTGCCCTACACCATATCTAGGTATCACAGGCAAACTTTATATGAATGCATTTGGATTTTTAGTTGTCTCTATCCAGAGTCACTAAAGGTACTGGTAGTTTGTGGGACTTTTCCTTGTTCCACTGCAGTCAGACTATTATAGGAAACTACTGCCAAATCTATTTTAAACACACATATACTTGTACTCACTTGCGAAAAGATTTAGGAGTCCCTGATTCTCCTAACCTAGAAAGAAAACCAAACTTTTATGAAAACATTACTTGACAGACTGATTTTTTTACTGAGCGCTTTCGACAGAGAGTTCAATAGTAGCTCAAGATGAACTTCATATCATTAAGCAGTGCAGTTATAATTTATAACACTAAAAAAAGTGGTAGAGAATCAAAACATGTAGGCTGTCACCATTTTAGTTCTAAAAAGACATTCTTTATTTAATTCTCCCCCCATCCTACCTCTAAGTAACAAAACTTTAGTGGTGCTTAAGTTTGAGGCTAAGACTTGCCTATCAAGTTCTTCTTCTTCTTGCAAATGGTCCAGGGGAGGAGATGGGAAATCAAATATTATGTTAGGTGTACAAGGTGTGCCATCCACAGAGTCACCAAAAGTAATTGTTTCTCCAATTTGTTTTGGCCCTTAATATAAGCACACAAACAAATAAATAAGACAGAGGGCAGGCAAAGCTGTATTAAACATCTAAAAACATTCACTTTCAAAAGTGTTTTCCACTACTCCTCCATCTAATTTCCTACAACCACATCATCTCTCGAAAGAGATAAGTGGCCTTTCAACAATCAGAAACCTATAATGCGACAGTGACCTGCATAACAATTGAATAATTTCTCTTATAACTAGAAAACAAACAGAGGCATGTCCAGGCTATAATGTAGTTTTTAGCAATAACTATCTCTTTACCTGTTTCAGTATCTTTGCTCCCTTCCTGAGATGGAAAAGTTCCAGCAGCTACTGGAGACACAAAGTTAGCAGGCTGGTAGGTCGCATCCATGCCATCACTGAACCCACTTTGGCGCATCTTGACCAAATCTGGTGGCTCCGGACTGACAGAAGATGATGAGGATAAGTGCTTTGGATGACGCGGCTTTTGTATTTCCATGGCTCTGCCTACTGGATAAATAAGGAATAATCAGCAATGCAGAAAAATTACTCTCACCTGAAACCTGAAAAATATATCCACCACAGTCTAGCAACATTTAGCTTCAGGATATTATGATCAAATTACTAGAAAAGTAATATATTTTTATCTTCACTTGACATACTTGCATAGCTGTCATGGCGGCTCGGCCTCCTTGGAGGTCCCAGGATATTTGAGAAGACTCTCCTCTTCTTTTCATCCCCTTCCTTATCCTTCTTTATACTTTGCTACAGTTGAAAAGGAGCCAAGGAAATAGTTGTCAAAGGTGTCCCCTCTCATGCAACCATTTATAAGGGAACTTTTAGTTATTCAGCAACTCAGAATTAGCAAATGATCTTACACCACCCTTCTGCTCCTTCACGATGTAAACAATTGTTGTGTAAAGACCAACAAGAGACCAACACAAGTAGATGCATGGTCTCCTGAAACATCTAGTGCCTAAAGTAGAAAACTGCAATGGTCCAATGAAAGGGAACAATCCACTGAAATTCCCTTAGCAAGCCCTATTAAAATGGAGCTGCTTTACAACATTGTACTGACATCCTTTATTAACTCTCAAAACTGAAACTTTTCACTATTTGGCAATAGCTTCTAAAGAAATCGATTTCTGGTAGGAGACTGAATACACTTTTGAGTGCTCTCAGTCCATGCACTAAAGATGTGCATAATGCTTAATTCTGACTATACATAGGATGTACTCTAGTTTGTTCCCAATATCAGATTCAGAGACTCTATTTTCTGCTACATACAGCTGTCCTTCTATTGAAGGAAAAGGACATTTTGCAATATGTCCAAAGTGGCAGAGACATACGGTACCACTTAAGATCAGAGTTATCTTTTGTTAACATCATGTCATTAAAATTGTTACACGTCAGTTTACCAAACAGTCACCTGGTCAGAAAGCCTGATTAAAAAATGTGTCAACTTTACCTTTATCTTTGGCAGGAATCCAATCCGTCCCCGTTTTTGGTCTAGACTCCGGGGCTCTTTGACTCTCACACCAAGGTGTTTCATGTAGGTGAAAACCACATACTGTATAGCTGAACTATAGATGGGACCAAACAGAAGAGCAGAAAAACAATATCAAGTTACTTCATTGAAGGGATGGCAAATGAGTTTCTCTGTTTACAAATGTATTTCTCTGACACCAACAGCAATTTATATTGTTATGACCCACAGCAAATTAAGAGCTATCTAGAGATGATTATGTCTCTATGATTTCTACCATCTCACTAATGAAATAATCAACACATTATTATTATAGCTACTACTATTATTATTATTATTCTGAAATTGTTGATTTAAGTGGGAATTAGTAGTAGTAGTAGTAGTAGTAGTAGTAGTAGTAGTAATAATAATAATAGAAAAAAACATTATGCAATCCAAAAAGTATTGAACTGCAACTTCACTGAATACTAGTAATTACAATCCTCATAAACCCAGACTATGAGAAGGGATAAAGCACATGATTGGCATGTACAGTTTTAAATTCAGTCACTGGCATTTCTCTAAAAATAAGATGTGGGATAGGAAGATTGTGAAAGATCCCCTGCCTGATATTATATAGACCAGGACCTGTCAGTTTATACTGTAATCTGTGTAAGAGAGAAGAATATATAGAAGATAAATGTAATTTGCCTAAACAGCCAATAGAGGACTCCACCAGTTCAGCACACATAAACCAGGATGGAAAGATTTAGCATGATTGTAACCAGGGTTTAATTACCTCTTATCCTCTTCTAGAGGCTGAGATGACATCCTGCGAAGGAAAGAGGCAAAAATGAATAAAAAATGGCAGTTTCAATATTCTTATTCTCCCTCATTTAGGGTTGCAAAGACTGGATTTTCCATCAACCCAAACTGTTATACTACAGAAAATAGTTTGACAGGAGGGTTAAAGGTATGGAAGATAAACAAGTATCAGATGTAGGGTGCATAAAGCTTCTACATTCCACTGTTGAAAGATATCAGCAAGAAGTCTCAGATCATGACAAAAAGGAACCAACACTGGATAATCTAAGGTATACCTTGTACTTGAATGTAACTACCATGGCTAGTGGTTATTAACAGGCATACCACAAATCTTCTGGATATCAAGCCCTCTCTTCCTCTGCAAAATGTACAGCCCTACTTTGTGACAATTCATCAACAGAAATAATTAAATATTGCTGGGCCCCAGATTCATTTTTAACAGCTGGACTAACAGCTGCAGCAGAACAACACTTTGAACTATGCAAAGCTCAGAGCAGCATCTTCCCATAAAATTCATCTCTGGGGAAAGATGCTGTAATTTTCTCCCTCACCAAGTTACCACCTCTTCATAGGAGAGCTAAAGATTATATCTGCCTCAGGCATACTTACAGCACTTCTTCAATTTTGGTAAGGATTTGCTCTGCACATGCTCTCTCCTTCTCTAGTGTCATCCGGTCCCGAACACGTTCTGCATCCAGCCTGGTCAGTTCTCCTTCTGCTAGAGTGAGACCCATGCTGCGTTTCTGTCTGAAGGCACAGAATGAAGAGCAAGAAACTGTTATGGACACAAGAAGTGAAGCAATGGATGCTCACTCTCAGGATGTAAGCAGGTACTGCTGCAGTATGTCATCATTAAATACCCCTTTGGTATCTCAGTGAATCCTGTCAATTGAGAAGAATACATTATATACCATCTTATGTAAAAAGAATACAGGTAGTCCCGCTTAATGAACATTTGTTCAGTGACTGTTCAAAGTTATGATGGCACTGAACGAATTGTAGTTATGACCAGTCCTCAAAGTTACAGCCATTGCAGCACCCCCATAGTCACGTGATCAAAATTTGAGCACTTGGTAGCTCACCCACGTTTACAACCATAGCATGTGCTTCAACTCTCCCCACCCACCTATTCCGCCCCCCCCCCGGCCAGAAGCTGCTTTGGCTGGGCGTGCCTCATCAGCAGCGGGAGGGAGAAGACGGTGAAGCAGAGGTAGGTAGCAGCAGAGTGCAGAGTGCCCAAAAGGGCAGATATGGAGGAGAGAGATAGGCAAATGGGGGGAGCTGAAATGGAGGTGAGCATGGCAGGATGGTGGAGCCTTGTCTGCTGAAGGCAGCTTGCCAGGGCCAGCCGGGGAGGAGGCAGCAGGACAGAGCCAGCAGTTCACACAGGGCAGGAGAATCACGAGGTCCTCACCTAACGATGGCGCAGTCGTCACCTAATGACCTCAACTGGGACTATCAGAACTGCCATTGCTAAGCGGTATGGTCACGTTTTGCCTAATGACTGCTTTGCTTAGCAACAGAAATTTTGGTCCCAATCAGGGTCATTAAGCAAGGACTACCTGTACAAGAACTGCTAGGTAAGACAGAAACCAGTGTAGATTAGAGAAGTACTGAATTAAAATAAAGCCAATTTTCCTATCACGTGCTCAGAGCATCTATATAAGATCTAGTCATTAGATATACACAGTAATATCTACTTTTCTTTTAATGTAATTGGCCTCTAGATATTCTATGGAAAATTTAAGTAAGAAAAAAAGATCATGAATTTCGAGAAAGAAAAGAAGGAAATATATCGGTCAGTTTCACTAATAATTTAAAAAAAGGATACTCTCTTAGATATAATTTCCAAAAAACTAAACCCTCAAACTGAAGATGAATTTCCCTTTGCTGGATGTATCCCCCAAAACACTACAAATAAACAACAAAGTTACTCTTCAAACTTTGCACAAAACTCAGCCAATAAACAACATGTACCTAAAATCTTCAAGGTGCTTGTCTACTTCATGGGAGACTTTGTCTTGCATAGTGTGAATACAATGGCGGTGCAATTCTTCAGGAATTAATTCCAGCCTTCTCTTTTCTTCAGATAAAGAGAGAAATCAATTTTATTTAGAACAAAGTATTTAGCTGACATCTTTTGCCTTTAATTCTGCAGCACAGATTTTTCCTACCTAATGGCTGAAAACTTTATCTCCCCACTATGGATAGGCATTACTCAAATGTAATTTTTTCCTATCTCCCAGGTTATATCTGGTGATATCAAAGAATACCGCATGGACACAAAATTCACCAGAATTTCTCAAAAAGCATTAAATGTCCAAGCTCTAAAATAATCTTATCTAGATTATTTTCAATAATCTTACCAAAATCAATTGCAATTTCATCTGGAACTGGGACTTTCAGATTCTGCAAAAATAAAAGATAAAAACATGGAGCAAATTCTTCCCTTGATTTCCCTTCTTCCACCTCCTGACTTCCACTGAATGTACATCATTCCAAGATGCATGCACATGCATAGTAACACATATAAAATCTTTTCCCATATTCATTTCCCTGGATCTAAAAACAAAATGTAATCTACCTTCAAAACATGAGTGATTTGGTCCAAAAAAATCAGTTACAAAGCACTGCTGATGATCTAATTCCAAAGACTCTAAGGCCATGAAACCAAGAAACAAGATTAAAACAAGAATGTATGTGTGGGTGTGTTTGTGTGTGTGTGTTTGGAACTTACTGCAGCTCGATCCAGAAAAAATTGATTAAATTCAGCAAACACTCGACGAGTCTCTTTGGAATTTGTTTGTTTGTACAGGTCCGCAAAAAGATAACAAAGCTACACAGAAAGAAAAAATAGTATAGTAAATGGTAAAAATTAAGCATAAACTTAATTCTTCCTACAAATCCTTCTTTCAGGTTTTCAAGAACATTTTCACAGGGATAAAACTTCCTCAGAGAGTTAAGAAATACCATTTTTTCTTGGGCATTCACTTCTGTGACCAAGCTTTGCACAAAATTTATAGTATCAGAACAAAATGGTGCTGTCCCCTACTAAAACTATTCCAGCCTTCCTCAAACTGATGTCCTCCACTTTGATTAAACTGCCTGAAGGATTATAGTGGCTGAGGTGTAACTGGAATTGGTTCAACACATTTGGAAGGTGTCAGTTTGGGAGACATATTTAGGCTGAATGGGATTTTGGAATCCATCTGATCCATAACACAGAAATGAGTCGTAAACCAACAGCTTACCAAAGAAGCTGGGTCAAACTGGGAGATGACATGATGCAAAAAGACAGCCAGGTGAGCGGGGCGTGATTTCAGTAGCTCTATATCTTGGAAGCAGCTACATTGTCCATTGATCTGTAGAGACAGCATGAACATTTTTAGAATGAGTACTCCAAGGTTCATACCTCTTCTATCATAAACTTAACATAAATAAATAAATAAAAGAAAAGGATGCAGCTTTATTTATTTAATATCTACAGCCACCCATCTCAACCAAGTGACTCTGGGCAGCAAACAATTCTAAAACAGTAACAATTAAAAACAATACAAAAATAAATATATACAGCATCTGAGAAAATTATCATAATAATTATCAATATAACCAAGAAACAGGGCCTTTAACACATTCATTCTAATGTGCACCTTTAACATTTTTTAAACTACAAATCTCTTTCTTGGACACTCCCTTATGAATCCACAGAGAGCCAAAAGCATTTGTAGTGAAACTGAAGTTCTTATATGCTGCTGCTAAAAGTCAAACAAGCTAGACACTTTAGCATACTAAATTACTTTATCCTGATTTACAAATTAGCATACAAAACTGCCCTTACAAACCCTTTAGGAAATTGAAGTTATTACTGGAAACACATCAGTGTATCCTTTAAGAAATGTCAACAGAATTTTCCTAAAGAGAATCCTCTATCCAAACTGGGTGGGTGGGTGAGGGGGTAAGGTCCGATGAGCTGAGCTCAAGAAAGCATTCACATGACAGCTTCCCTATTATGGTTAGCAGGCTAAGAACATACCTGTTCTTGTTCACCATCAAAGTCATCATCTTCTGCTCCTATGATTGGAGGCGCCACACGAGAGGAAGGGCTTCCAAGGCTGGATGGAGAATCCTGCCATTGTCAGAAGAAAAGAAATCAGTGCAGTTTCTATTTTACTATGTCCAAATATTACAAGGCTATTTTCCCCTGACAGTTCAATATACTAAAAGAAAACAAAGATTTTTAGAAAGCCTTTGTGGGCATGCATTATACTTCTTGGTTCCAGCATGTTCTACTTATTGCAAGCACCTATATAAAATAATCTGATCAAATAAAAATGAAGTCTTGTATCAAAAACACTATTGTTCATTAAACCAAATGACATAATCAGCTACAGAAAGTAAAAATAGCTTTTGTTACACAGCTGCACAGTCTGCCCTTAAACCAAATATTTGAGCCTCTACAGAAGCTGGTACTTTCACTGAAGTACTGTTATATGGAGGAGTGTAGACTGTAAAAAAAAAAAAAAGACAGTGGAATTTGAGGGAGGGAGGAGGGAAAGAAAACACAGGGCGCCTACATCCTTTCCAGCTGGGTTGCTCCCTCCCCACCATGGAGCCATTAACCCCAACTGCCCTGTAGGGAAGGAAAAAAATCAGATGTCAGGTCCTGCTTTAATGGCACTGGCTGCTTTGTTTTGTTTGCAGTGTGTGATTCTTGCTGAATCTGTTATATGCTTATAAACATTGTCATCTGATTTTTGAGGACTTTGGAAAACAGGATACACATCTGCTAAGTAAATTAAAAACTGGTATGTGGAACACAGCCATGCCAGCCCAGTGACATACCCTTCCCTACAAAACACAGAACCGTGAGAAAGACAAACTTGTTTCTTTGCTTAAGACAAAACTGGTGTTCTGGCACTTGATTTTGGATCAGAAGTTCAATCCTGTGTAGACTTTTAGAGGATGAGAACTTGTGAACTAAAAGGCCTGTTCAGTGAATACAGTATTTTCAACACAGAATTATATGGCACATTTCTATTATAAGATATGCTTCTTGACACAGTACTATGATGTTAATATCTGCATGTCTTTGAAGCCTCCAGTATTGCCAGTTCTCCTTCTTCAGAGGAAAAATATACATTCTGTTCCTTAATGTCAAGGCAAAACTAGTTCAATATGGCTACTGCATCTGCCTCTCCAGTTCAAGGGCACTCCAGAGAAAATATCATTTTAGATTAGAGGCTGCAATCCTTGTGCATTGTTATAAACATGCCTCCACCCTAGGTACACAGATCAGGGATATAAAAGAACAGTTGCTTTTCAAGCGTACGTACAGACAAAGGGCATTAGTCTCTCTCTCACTTAAAATTAAAAGACGACTGGGAGACACTTTGTAGGGTGACAGGCAGACATCTCTCCCAGCTTTACTATCCAAGACTGTTCTAACAGGAGCAATGGAAACAGAACCTGAAAATGCCTGGAGGTAAGCTAATGCTGAGGAACAATTTTCCATAAATTGCAATGAGAAAGTTGCACAGCTAACTACAAAATCTTAACTGAAACAGATGGAAGTATCCAATCAAGAACAAACCCCAATATGGATTTCTTAAGTCTCTGAACAGTTTAAATTTATAAAAACCAATTAAAAGATTAGCATATATCTACAAAGTCAAAAATCCAAGGGGCATCTCAAGAAGAAAAAGAGGAAGAAAGAACACAAGCTTTTATCCGTAACTACTGCAGAAATTTCTATCAGAATCTTCATGCTACTCTTACTGTTTCATGAATCTCATTCTTCTCTGGGCTGTCGTCCAGATAGCTCTGCTCTTTCAGGCCACTCCGAGGACTCTGGGGAGAAGAAGAAGAACTGAAAGAATGCTCCGCTCAATGATTACTATGTTAAAAAGAAGGATCCGACAAAAGAACATAGCAAGCCCAGCAGTAAGAGGATGTTACATATGTATATTTATAAAGATATATATATATCCCCTCTCACCCCTAAGGATGGTATGTGTCCTCCTCGATCTTGGGTCCTCTATCCAAGGCCTGGTCTTGGGAGTTCTGTGCAGTATCTCAGCTGTTCCTAGCACTGCAGTCTTCTGGACAGAGAGCTCTGATGTTATTCCTGGGATCTATTGGAGCCACTCTCCCAGCTTAGGAGTCACAGCCCCAAGTACTCCTACCACCACTGGGACCACTTTGGACTTCACTTTCCACATCCTCTCTAGTTCCTCCTTCAGGTCCTGGTAGTTCTCCAGCTTCTCATACTCCTTCTTCATGCTGTCACTTAGCACCAGTACATCCAGCTGGTGTACAGTTTCTGTGTGTTGGACTTGGGGTGGAAACCTCTGTACATTGTGAGGAGCTTCTGAATCTTCACATTGGCAGCTTCCATGTCCTCCTTTGGCCAGCTCACTATGCTGGCAGGGTATCTGATGACTGGCAGGGCATATGTGATGATGGCATGGATCTTGTCCTTCCCATTAAGCTGGCTCTTCAGGACCTGTCTTATCCTTTGGTGGTACTTGGATGTTGCCATCTTCCTCATTGTGGTTCCCATGTGACTGTGGGATACCAAGGTACTTGTAGCTGGTCTGTATGTCTATTATGTGGCCCGCTGGTAGTTCCACCGCAACAGTCTTAACTACCTTCCCTCTCTTTACTACCATCCGGCCATAGTTTTACGGTCCGAATGACATCCCAATGTCCTCACTGTAGATCTGTGTCAGGTGGATCAGCAAGTCGATGTCTCATTCACTCTTAGCATACAGCTTGATGTCATCGATGTAGAGGAGGTGGCTGATAGTAGTTCCACTCTTTAACTTGTATCCGTATCCAGTTCTTGTGATTATCTGGCTGAGGGGGTTCAAGCCTATGCAGAACAGCAGCAGGGACAGTGTATCACCTTGGTATATGCCACACTTGATGGCCACTTGTGCAAGCTGTCTTGAGTTGACTTCCAGTGTTCTCTTGCACAGTCCCACTGAGTTCTTGAAGGTCTTTAGTGTCCTGTTGACTGTGTATAGCACCAGGCATTCACAGATCCATGTGTGTAGCACTGAGTCGTAGGCTTTCCTGTAGTCAATCCAGGCTGTGCTCAGATTGGTCTGTCTAGACCTTGAGTCTTGGGCAACTGCTGTATCTTTGAACAACTGGTGTTATCTATGAGCAACTGGTGTTTGGAGGCTCTGGTGTTGTTCTCAATGCCATTCTCAGCTGTGCTCATATATTGGCCCATATGGTCCTGTAGCTTGGTGGCTATGATACCTGATAGGACTTTCCATGTTGTGGGGAGGCAGGTTATTGGCCAGTAGTTGGATGGTGCTGTTTCCTTGTGGAGGTCTTCCATGATCAGCACTGTCCTTCCTTGTGTTAGCCAGCATGGGTGGGACCCTGCTGTTAGCAGCTGGTTCATCTGTGCTGCTAGGCATTCATGCACTGCTGCTAATTTCTTTAGCCAGTAGGTGTGCGTTACGTCCAGGTCAGGTGCTCTCCAGCTCTTCATGTCCTTGACCCACTGTTGGATGTCTGCTACTATGATGCTGACTGGTTCCTGTTCTGGGAGATTACTGTGGTCTGCTCTCAGGTCCTGCAGCCACTTTGCACTGGTAATGTTAGATGCTTTCATTTAATTTTTGTTTACATGTTCCACTGCATGCATGTCAGTGTGTGTGTGGAGGGGAGGGGGTCGGTTGGTCTGTCCATCCACCTCCAGAAACGGGTAGCACCTCTGGTGGAGAGGCCTGTTGTGTCTTTTTAAGATTGTTCGTTCACCTTTGGTCCCCACATGGCGCTCAGCTCTCACCTGTGGCTCCAAGTAGCTGTAACACACACAGTGGCCAGAGCCCGGTAAACCGTCTTAGCAGACGGGCCAATCCAGGTGAGAATAGCCAAAAGGTCTTCCACCCTTGGTGAGATAGGGGATTTGTCTATCCCAGTGTGTGAAATCTGGCCGTGGCAGATTGAGGAGAGGAGACCAATCAATGATACAACAGTCAAGAAGGCAGGCCCAGCAGGTGCTGTGGAGCACTAAGAACATAAGACATTGAGATGTCCTGGTCATCCACTGCAGCAGGAGAGGTGCCCAGCTGTAATGGTTGTCTGTGCCACTGGATTAAGGTCTCTTCTGCCAAAAGTGGTACTGTCCCTGTGCAACAGCTGCTCCACTTAAAACCATCACACATAGGTTTCTGTTGTGCAATTCATCTTTGACTATAACCCATCTGCAATTCATCTCAGTCCAAATCTAATTTATTGAACCCTACAGCAATGGGGGAATGGCGAAACAACAGGTAGAGATGACCACTGGCAGCTGTAGTCACAAACTTCCATGTGGGTGGCCTTTGGACCAATGGTCATTCGTCTCAGTACCCAGGGCAGCAGAGATGTCTGGCAGCATCCAGACAGCACTGCCCACCCTCGCATGAGGGAGGGAGTTAGAAAAGGTACCCTAAACATTGTCTGCCTCACAACATCTGGGTAGCTAACTGCAGCTAACAGATCATCTCCTTAGCGGTCGAGTACCAAGAAAAACAAATCAAACTCTTTATAACTTCTATCTGGCCGTTCTTTTTATTTATTTTCACAGCAAAACTGCTCATGACAATTCTGTGTAACTGTACCCAGAAATAAACCTAGTGACCTCGGTTACCTTTGCTGCTTTATGTACACAGAATTGCCACTTGAAACGTTTATTGGCAGAAAATAATAAAAAGGAAGTCACACAGCCTCATAATCCACTAATATGTGTGAGTTTATACGCACGCACACACATGCATGCATCTACCACTCATTTCAACTAAAGGAAAGAAGTTAAACTCTATGTGCACACCTACATTTTTACCGAGACTTGAATATTCACTCGGACTTATATTCACCTCTATGGCATGCAGAGTTGAAAATTATAGTTTGAATATATATCAAAGGCAAATAGGCTCCTAAAAATGATACTAAACTGAGAGTTCATACTGACCTAAGATGAGCATGTGCCTAAAAAAAAGGGCTACCCAAAAATAATTAAATATTACAAAGTTCTAAATGGGAGAAACCCTCCCCGGTCAAATGTTGATAATTTTAATTTCAATGTCTTCCTTGATTGCCTCTAATTCTTTTATAAGGCATACAAACAGCACTTTCTAATAATATTCACAGTTCCTTCTGAAACACAGAATCAAATCAGACCCTGTATTGCTCAATTTTTCTTTAACAGAATAGAAGTAATACATTTCCAAAACCAGCTCACAAAATATCTGGAATCATATTTTCTTCTGTCACACTGAATTCAAGATCTCCAGTCAGAATCTACCAGAAGAATGTTGCCCAGTTTGACACTATCAGTAAATATCACAATGCTGATTTCAATCATCACAGTGGCAATAGAGTTTAACAGTTTTGGTTTACAAAGTTTATAGCCCCTCAAAAAAACCAACTGCCATTCATTGGTGGGGCGAGTCCAAAGGTCACCATAAATCAGTGTTTCTCAACCTTGGCAGCTTGAAGATGGGTGGACTTCAACTCCCAGAATTCCCCAGCCAGCCATGCTGGCTGGGGAATTCTGGCAGTTGAAGTCCACCCATCTTCAAGCTGCCAAGGTCGAGAAACACTGCCATAAATCATCCAGTAGGTAGTAGTGACAGACAGAAAGCACACAAAAAGGGCAGGGATTTAACCAATGTAAGCTTATGACATGCTCATTCCACACTTCAAATTTTGGGGAGATAATATGTTCTTGTGTCTCAAAGCTTCATAGAACTAACAAAGGATTTTAAAGTTGACTTGAGCACAGAGTGTGACCACCAGACTTTAGTCTTGTCATTTATAATCCCCAACAATTGCAGCACCAAGTCAACTGTTTTTCCCCTAAACCCAAGTCAAACATTTGTCTCACTCCAGTCAGGAGTGTCCAAGGGCAGCAAGCTACAGTGAAATTCATTTATTCAGATCCTTTTATGAGGTTATAATTTTCTGTCAGCTAAAATTTTCAACAGTTTTCTAGAAAAGCATCAGTACATTACAAAATCCCTTGATAAGGATGAAAGATGGCAAAGCGAAATCCTCCAGAACTTCATTTGACAACAACTGTATAAACACAAGTTTTTCTGACATACTTTGAACTCTGTTGGCTATTAATAATTAAATCTGTAGAGAAACTTTATACACAGTTGCCAAATGTTTTTTAAAAATATAACAACTGAGAAGGAGAAAGGTGAGGAGAATAAAATGGCACAAATATAGGGTTGCTGTTGTGAGGACAAACAGGAAATTCCAGCTCAATCAGGAAGCTTGTTTTGCTACCTGCAAACATTTCTACCTTCGAACTGTCAGAGCAGAGAACAGAACAGCAAATAAACATAGCAGCATTCTGCATACTAGAAACACCCTCCTTTTAGCTGAGGCTAGAGAAGCCTCCTTATTCTCTGGAGAGACACAGAGCGTTGCCATATCTCACTGATAAAGCATCATTTTTTTCTCAGTCAAGAGCTCACCTCTGCTGTGTCATTCATCTGGGGGCCATCACCAAAATGACAGTCTCCTTTGTTTTGTCCATCTCCCCTCTCCCCTTCCACCTCAGTGATCTGCAAAGACTCGGATACAGATTTGGAAGACAAAACGACATCCTGAAAACAGACAACATTAGGTAAGAAGCAGCAAACACCTTCATAAAACATTTGAACAGTCAGCTATAGATGACCATGTAAGATTTGGCAGGGCCAACTGCTTAGAGAACTATTTAATTGTTTGCAAACAAGCAAGCAAAACAAACAATAACCCCTCAGCTTCTTCATAATTCAAGGGACACACAAAAGGACAAAAGCAGAGACATTCGCATACAACTACAGCATAAGCACCCCCAAACAGACTCTCTTAGTAAAGTGACAGTGTGTAATTTGTTATGGCAAGGGCTTAATTTCTGCATATACTCCTTTCCCCATCAAGGCTAGTCTCTATGAGCTAAATCAGAAGTAAATGCCGGTATTTGTTTGAGCATCCTTTAATTTACTGTCCTTGGAGGACTAAATGGCCTTGCGCAAACTGCTGCAAGGCTTCGATGAGAGCCACTTGCTCTCCCATGGCACTCCCAGCTGGGACGGCCCTGATCCAGAGCCTAGCCCTTCCCATTCCTGTTACCTGAGCAGAGCCTGTTGCTTTGGACAGCTGCTCCTGCAGCTGAGGGATATGCTTCTCGGCCTCCCGGATCTCTCTGAGCAGTCGGGAAGTAGGAGCGCGGCTGTAATCTTCCTGCAGGGACTGGAAGGTTTTAATGATAAGAGGAATCATCATCCTGATGGTCCCCTGGCCATTTTTTTAGGCATCTGGTAGCCAGGGCTGGACCAGTACTGGCCAAGCAAAGCATCTGGAAAGCCCTACTGATGTTCATATAATGCCTGGGCCAGCCACCCTATTAGAACACTCTCTGTCCCAACGAGCGCTGCCAGGCTACATCACCCACACCTTGCAGTTCATTAACCACCAACTTTCCTAAAACACTGCCCTGTTGTTCTTTTCTAAGTTTCTGCGGCTACTTCTTTAATATTCAAGTCAGATTTAATCTAAGATAGAATGGGGAATGTGTTGCTAAATCCTGCTGAGTTACAGCTATACTGTTTAGGCCATAGGCTCCCCACTCTTGACCTAAGGGAACAGCCATTCTACTAATTTGCCACAAGGGATTTCACAAAGCCAGCCCACATGCTCCCAAACATCTCTTGTTTCTCACTAAGGGTGTTTTCTGTTTTGCAACTGGAACACAGAATATTATGTTAGGTTAAATGGCCACTTCTGACTTGTTCATAAAATTCCTTTTTGGTACCTGTAGTCGTTCCTGTTCTTTCTGCAGCATCTTCCTCAAAATCTCTACTTTCTGGCTGTGAACAATGTTATTTTCCTCCTAATAAAAAAAGATGGCCAGTTCTCATTTACAAAAACATGTGCCTGAACTTAAACAGATTCTCCACAATGTACATGTCTAACAAGCTTATTAACTGCAACAACAACAACAAACATAGCTATAATATTTAATTAGATTCAACTATTACTTCAATATTCATTCCCATATGTTCCTGTTTCCCCTACCGCAAGAGAAAATCATGTACATTGATGGTTCATGGGCAGGATACATATATCCAGAGCAGTAGACCAATTGCAAATACCCTCTAGTGCTATCCTAGTTCCAGCTTCTCACACTTCATATAAATGATTCTGCTGTGATGCAATAGGCAATACAGCGATGAGTCTCAGAACGGATGTCCTAATCACAAACCAAGCAGGACAAAGAACCTTTTCCAGCCGTATAGTCTAATCAAAATCAATTAAACTCTTACCCCCATCAGCACTGGACTGGTAATTCTCTCTGTGTTTCCATGTGATCCAGGAGAGTGAGGTGATGTCATGATGGGAGACATATGCCCAAATGCAGCTGGATCTACCTCAGAATCAGCCAGTGAAATCTGGGGCGACCCAGGTGGGCGCCCTTGCACAGTGAGCGCTACATAGGAACCCGCTGCAGACACAAGATGAAATTCCATTATTTGGGAGACTAGGGACAATGAAGACTGTGTTTAATACTTCCTCCCCTCCTTTAGTCAAGTCTGCGACAGCTTCTCCTGTTTGTTTCAAAGAAAAAGAATGGGGTCCACTGAAGGAGGACCATGGCTTGACATCAAGTGCAACATACAAAGGTTTCTTCAAATATTGAGAGATGGGAGTCATTGATCTCACTCTTTGGGGAAAGGTGAATGCTCTCAGAATGAATATTATGCCCAGATTAATTTATATTTTGAGAGGAATTCCAGTTCATATATCTGGAAAATATTTTCAGAAAATAAATTCTTTATTTAGAAAATTTTTACGGGGTTCTTTAATTCTAAGAATATCCTTACAGAAAATGCAATTACCAATGAATGAGGTTTTCCGAATCTGGAGCTATATCATCAAGCTTACTTACTGTCAAGTATTAAATACTGAAAGCCAACAATTGGTGGTAACTTTCTGATTTGGGCAACTTTGGAATATACACATATAGTACCTTTGGTTGGATGTACAGTATTAGGATCTAAATACACTAGAACTCTAGTATCTCTGGAAACAATTATGTCACCCAGAAAGCTATGGAATGGAATATGTAATCAAAAAAGATATGACCCCTTTTCCCATGCTAAATTGACATTATGGGGAAACCCAACATTAAATATTGGGAAAAGATGGTGAGAGGGAAAAAATGGATGGAAGTGGGGATATTGACTTTGGACCAACTGACAGACGATGAAGATGAATTTTTAATATACACTGTGTTAAGAGATAAGTATCATCTATCAGATGTAACCCAATGGCAATTTTTACACCTACATTTTTTAACAACATTAATTGGACCAGCAGCATTTTCAGCTTCTGAGATACCTGAGATACTAGAATAACTTGTTAAATCCTTTAAAACTAAAAAACCTACTATTAGTTTTTTATAGATATTTGTTATCAATAAATCAATTTGATATGCAAATGCTAAGAAATGAGTGGAATAAAGAATTAGAGGTTCCTATATTGCCTAGACAATGGGAGCGTGTCTTAACTTCTAGAGCAAGGTGTCAATGGACCTTAAATTACGACTTATACAAGAAAAAATAATATTTAGAATTTATTGGACTCCACTATGTTTGTATAGAAGAGGATTGTCTAAGCATTTGTTGGAAATGTAATAAGGATAATGCTTGTTTAAAATACATGTTTTTACAATGTCTTACACTTACTACATTTTGGGAGAAAGTAGTAGATGATATAAATATAATCGTGCGACAAAAGCTAACATTTTCAGAGGACAACATTCTCTTGAATTACATACCTAGTACATGGAATTTGACAACTGGACAACATAAATGGATTCTCCATGCCCTTACTATGGCCAAAAGACTGATATTGCAGCATTAGAAAGAGAAATGCATGGCCCCATTCACTCAATAGATTGAAGACCCGATTACACTTGCCACCTATGAGTGGATTGCCTATAGACACAGACTTTGTATGGACAAATATAATGAAATATGGGACTCATTTATACAAAATACAGTAGGTTAAAAAAAAGCATAATAGCTATATAAGTGTATTATACAAATATTGTATAATATTTGCATTAGATAAATATATATAGAATTGGAACTGTTTACTGTTAGAATGCTATATAATACTTCGTTTTGTTTTTTCTGTTTTTTTTCATTTTTTAAAGCACTTGTTCTGTTTTTTTTTCTTTGACAATGTATGTATTTCTATCATAGTTATCTTTGTGCATTGTTCCTTCTTTTTCTGTCATTAGTTTAAAAGCAATAAAAAACAAATAAGAATATTTTTAAAAAATCAGCAACACTCTTGAAGAGTGATCTTGCCAAGTAAAATTAACACTGTCATCCATATATTTGTAGTTTGCTAATAAGAAAAGACAGCATCACTTTGCTGATTGAAGGAATTTGTCAAGAAGTTAAGGATATCTTAGGGAATGGAATAAATGTATTAACGTTCATGATGATGACTTCAAGCCACAGATGGTTCCTATTCACCATGAATTCAAGTGGGTCAAATATTCACCCCATTTACAGTTGTGGTATTGGACCAACATCCATAGTATAAAGCATGGGGGCAGAAAAAGGGTTGCTTGGAACCAATCTGTTATTATTTAAATTTCATTTTCTTTAACAGACACTTCTTTAACAGTGGCTGAGGAAGATGGATGCTATAGTCCAGTGTTTCTCAACCTTGGCAACTTTAAGATGGGTGGACTTCAACTCCCAGAATTCCCCAGTCAGCATTCTGGCTGGGGAATTCTGGGAGTTGAAGTCTTCCCATCTTAAAGTTGCCAAGGTTGAGAACACTGCTAACACTTCTGGAAGGAACTAGAATGGAGAAGATTGGCACAATGAATCAGGATAGTAAAGCACAGACAAAGCCCTAATATTGACTCAGTAAGACAGACAACTGGAACAATAGTGGATGATTGACACAACGAAAATAGAGCAGTGGGTTAACAGAGTAAACAGTGGAAGTCATCTGTCAGTCAAAATATATTCAACAGTCTTGTTGATCTTAAATATTTTTTTAAAAAATCATTTCATTTCATTTCATGCTGTTTTCCAAAACTGCACCCTAAGGTTTTCAAATACGTGATATTTCAACACCAGGGCTAAAATCAAATTCCTGACAGTATCATGACAGCTTGACCTTCATCATCCTTCCCAGAAATCTCTTAAAAGAATAAAAAAAAAAAGAATAAAGCAGCTTGAACAGCATTTACTTACACTTTATCAACTTAACCACCTCCAAATGGTTTGAATGTGTTACCAGAGTCCCATTCACCTATCAAAAGATAACAAATGCACTTATTTTGATTTTCAACTTGAGTAAGATGACAGATCTCTTAACCCACAGAACTAAACCGATTTAACTTCCCCCATGCTCTTCATTAGGAATTCAGTTCCAATATCATGCTGGACAAAACTACCCTCCAAGATTCAGTCACCTCTTTTAAAAACAAAATCATCACACAGAGCATATATTTGTACAGCAACAGAAAAAGACTAAGTTATTCTCTATGGGCTATTCTACAGCCAAATTTTTAGACATTCTGAGGTCTAGTTTAGAAAGTGGGGGAAAAAATCAAGCGTAAAGGCATGAAGCAGGAGTTCTGGCTTTGCTTTCATATACATATTCATGTTTTAAGACCTTTTTGCAGACATGAAGTTGTAATCTAGTGCCATTTATATCAGTCTACAAAGCAAAATTATTTTAAAAAGCAGCTAGAAACAGGCACTTATTGCTCACAGTAAACTCCTAACTTAAGTTCAGAGGACTTCAGATGCTCAAGTACCCATGCTTACACTGCCTCTTGCTTTTTGGCTGTGACTCAACCTCCCCCCCCCTTTTTTTGGTATGACCCTGTTTTTGTGTTTGAAAAAAATCATTTGCCACTTAACAGACATTCAGCTTTATTGAACCCCCCTCCACACATCTGTTCATCAAATAAAGGATTTATTTGTACTGCTAATTCTAAACATAGATACACAGCCTGCATTTCAACTGTTCCTCAGAGGTAAGGTTTAGCAAAACATATAGAGTGATGAAAAGTGATGAATGCTACTGAGGCATTCCCAGTTCTCACCTCCTTCAAATTATTCTTCCAACACTAAGTGATCCTACCTTAATGATACGGTCACCAGTTTGAACCCCAGCCCGCATGGCTGCTCCATCTAGACAGAAGAATCAGCTACTTAAAATTCAATACATTATTTCTAGCATTTCCAGTTATGCAAGGTATTGTAGAAAAAGAATCTTGTTAGCAACATATCAGAAAGGGTGTGGTAGCACCTTTTCCAAGTAACACATTTTATTAAAAAAGCATAAGCTTTTGTGAGCTTCGGCTCACAAAACTCATCCCTTTTAATAAAATGTGTTAGTTGGAAAAAGTTCTATCAGACTCCTGCCAGTTATGCAAGGGCCACACGCAACAAAGCATGATTTCTTTCATAACAAAGCATTATGAAGAACTTGGTTTGTGAAAATGCAAAGTCTCCCAAGGCTTTATTAAACTTACCCCAAGCTAAACAGGTTACTTGGTCTTTTTTTTTTTTTCAAACAAGCAAGCTTGATACTTTTATTATGCCTGGCTTTTACAACTGTATCTACAGTATATTTTTTCTGATATGCAAAAAGCACTGTTTTGGACTTGGTACTGTACTTCAAGCACAACATTCTGTCATTCAATAGCCTTTGGTATCACTTTGGATGTTACCACAACAGTGAGTATAAATTAAATTGTGTGATTTACTTGTATACTGTAACATATAATAGTATGTTTGTGTTTCTTCCTTCATGTATGTACTGCAGAAACATGTTAAGAATTAGGGCCAAGGATAACCCTCTTAAGCATGTTTTTACAACACAGAGCACATTTATATCTCATGCATTACAGCTGCATACTGCAAAATGTGCCTGCTAGAACTATAACATGTAAAGTGGTCCTGAATCAGTCTACTCACCTTCTTTGACAGACTGTACAAAGACTGGGTTGTCGCCACTGACTGTTAACCCAAATCCATTTTCATCCCGCTGAATAATAACACACCGTTGAACTAGACCTGTACAGGAAGGAGAAAGAATGACAAGGAGACATCAGTGTAGGCATCAGAGAAAAATCATTTGCTGGTAAAAATTTCTCAAAGTCCACCACATGAAAGCTTATGCAAAATGAAGCTGGGGATGGCAGTGGAGAAGGAAGAAAACAAAAAATAGAAGATTGGGATAGAAGGCAGAAGATAGGTCAGTTGCCTTTCAGACACTGATTATATGAAACAGAGATAACAAGGAGAAGTTTGCTTTGGTGCACTGAGCATATTCTAAACATAGATCTTTTAAGAACTGTTTACGTCATTCCATACATATAATCTTTCTAAATAAAATAAATGAAATGTGTATCGCTATAAAATTTGTCTAACTCTTCAAAATGACTGAAGATTCACCATACTCAAATTTGTATGATTCATACATTTTTCTAATAGCAGGAAAGTAACCACTAATAAGCTATTAAAATTCTCAGGGAGTGGAAGCTGATCATGCTTTCAACTCATTGTCATGAAATAAACTACAGCCTTACTGCAAGGAATGATCAGTCAAGTTGCTAATCCCAAGGCTCTATTAAATGCCATGAAGATCCATTCTGTACTCATTCAGACATTTACATCTGTAAGATATTACCTATACAGGTAGTCCTTGACTTACAACCACAATTGGGATCAGAATTTCCATCACTAAGCAATGTCGTCATAAAGCGAAATGTCACATGACCACATCACTTAGCGATGGCAACCCCAGCAGTACTGTTTGCTGTTGTTAACCGAGAATCACGGGTCACTAAGTGAGTACCCATCCCAATCCAAGCCATTCTGGGCTTGGACCATCCCAGCCCTGAGCCTCAGTAAGGTAAGGGACTACCTCCAATTCTCCCCACCAACCTATCTCCCTCCCATCTCTGCCCTTTTGGCCATCCTGCACCCTGCTTTGCGGGATGGCAAACAGCCCCAGAACTGTGAAGCTCTGGGGCTGCTTGCTATGTCCCGGGAAGCAGCAGCCACCCCAGCCCAGTCCCAGCTGCAGTCACCCCTGCCACCCTGCACTCCAAGACCCCTGCTGCCCTGCACTCCGACACCCCAGCTGACCTTCGCCATCTTTTTGTTCCTGCTGACTAGGCATGCCTGGCCTGGTTGCTGGTCTGGTCTGGGGCTGGGCTTCACGTTGTGGGGAAAAAAAGCAGAAAGCAGTCCCAGAGCTGCGGCATGCCAAAAAGCCCCTTTGTGCCTCACTCCTGGGCTTCGTGCAAAGGGGCTTTTTGGCGCACCTCAGCTCTGGGGCTGCTTTTTGCTCTTTTCACAGTGCGAAGCCCAGCCCCAGCGCGGCCCAGCAGCCAGGCTGGTCATATCTCATCAGCAGCAGGAGTGAGAAGACAGTGAAAGTCAGCTGGGGCAGTGGAGCACAGGGAGCCAGGGAGCCAAAAGTGCACAGATGGGGAGATAGGCAGGTGGGGGAGTTGAAGCGTCCCTGTGGTCATAAGTGCAGGCGGGCTACCAAGCACCCGAATTTTGATCAGGTGACCGTGGGGGTGCTACAATGGCCATAACTTCAGGCATGGGTCATAAGTCCCTTCATTCAGTGCCACCATAACTTTGAATGGTCGTTGAACAAAAGTTCGTAAGTCAAGGACTACCTGTAGTTAAACTTTATCATGGATGCAATCTGTGTTTTTTCAAAGGGAATCTGATCATTTCAATCAGAAGTGGGCTGTACCAATGAAAGAGCATCAGGACTTCTTTGGTGCATCCTACTCCAAATATCCTTCTTTGAGCATATGCTCAGTGACAGCTCAGATTCACAAATCTTAATTACCATGGATTTACCTCACTAATTGATAGGAAGCTCCTAATTAACCAATACTTTGATGTACTAAGAATCACAAGTTATGGAAATCAGCATACAGTGATTGATTCCACTCATATTCTCTCCCATTCATGGATACATTTGTGTTGAATCACACTGAGGAGCTGACGGCATGGACAGTTTTTGTTTTAATATGATTTTAAAGCTGACGATCAAGTCATCACAGTCTAGATTTGTTCCACAGGATGATAAGTAGAAAACAAACTACCGAAACAGCTGGTTATTTAATGATACTTCTTTAAAACTATGCCAACGGCAGTGATCAATGGGTAATGTCATCAAATCTCTCTGATGCAAAGATTATCTACATACTGCCAATCCCAGATTGAACACTGACTATTTCACTGCCTCATATACTTATCTGGGTGGGAGAAGATTGTCAAGGTACTATACTCTTATTACCTAGATTCTACAAGAACAAAGAGATATTTTTGTTATTAGATATGATAACCAGATTGCTCACTATGTGGCTTCTTTTGCAGTAGCATACATAACATTATGCATAAAATACTTGAGGACTGTAATGATTGTAAAGGAGATTTCTTTACTTAATGAGGTAAATACTCTGTAAACTCAGTGAAAATTAACTTTAATGTTTCGTCTCTTGCTCTGGGTAAACCTTGTGTAACAGTCTATGAATACACGCTTAATAAACCAGGATGGTTATGGATTGATTTTTTTTTTTTAAATGTGGCTGTACATTTAGGAAGCTGCCTCATAACTAAGAAAAACAACTGACTAAGCTATTTACCCAAATAAGAAAGTGGGAGAAAAACATGAAAGCATCCAATTACTCAGATAATTGGCCAATTAACTTCAAATATAAAATTATGTAATACTAGAACAAAATTAAAGCATATATCCAAACATCCCTGGATATAGCTCTATCAATTCACCTATTTAGAAAATACACATGATAGGTGAACCAACTTTTAATTCATCCTTCTGAGCAAAAATAAGAATACAATTTGATACAGCAATAATTCTTGATAAATATGGTAGCTTGCAAATTCATTATGTAAGCAATTGCTCACACACAATGAAGAACTTAAGCAATTAATTTTTTCTCTGACATGCACTAATTTGATGAAAAAAAGAGACCTCTAACAAAATTTAGGGAATAAAAATGCAAATATAAGCTATCTATCACTATTTCCCCAAAAAGGCTAATAGCATGAGGATAGTCTATTCTGTTTTGTATTCTTGGTTTAACCATGCTATCAAGGTAATGTCTAAAGGTGCCCGATGCCGAATAGAATTGGTTATACTTCTTATCTTAAAAAATCCAAAAACAAAAGAAATCTTGAGTATCACTTCATCTCCAATTCTTTAAGGGATTAAATATCATTAGCCTTGACTCAAAATATGGTGTTGAAGGTAAGGCATGGAGAAGAAATAAATCCTTTTTCCACTAAAACAAAACACAATTCATATAAAATTGCCAAACAGACAAATTTTATGAGTAAGAACTTATCTTCCTAGAAAAACCTTTGCCAATTTTAGCCATCTGCATAGCTTCTTTTCCTGTGCATATCTTCCTAATTTTGTTTCCAAAACTGCTATTAATCAAATGTTTTGTAATAGATGCTGCTTTGTGACACCTCCTACAAAATTCACAAATATAATTTTAGAGCATATCAGAAGGCTTTAACAAAAGGGGAGTGCTATAGATCCGGATGAAGATCTTCAGTTGGTTAAAACTGCTCATCCATGCCTTGATATTAAAGTAATCACGTCATTCTGTGGTTATAAAAGCAGGACAACTAAGAATTTTAAAGTGTACTTTTTGCTTAGAGTTATTACTTATAGGCAAGATACAGAAAGACCTAAATAAGTGAAATGGAATAGCACAAAATATCCATCTGGAAAGTAATACAAGCAAATGTACAAGAGATTTATGAACCTCAGTTTTTTATTTCATGGTGTCTAGTACATGCAACAATGTGTTTAAAATGCTGTAAAGTTGATTGAAGGAAGTGGTAATTTTAATGGCTGGATGATTAGGGTTCATCAATAACTAAAAAGTATAATGAAGTCATCCTTATTTCAAAATTGTTTCCCTTTAACTTGAGGTATCTAAGTTTTCCTCTTAGGAAACTCCAATTTCTGTAAATAACTTGATTTCAATATGCCATGTCTAAAATTACTTTTCTTTAGACGCAAACCAGGATAATTACCAAACAATGCAAACTCAAGATAAAGGCACTGAACTATGCTATAGATCTCTTTCTTAATAATGTAAAGGAAAATAACATTTAGCCATTCTAAAGCAAATATAAAACATTATTATCCTTTCAGATACTAAGAAAGAGAAATACTGAAAAAAGACTGATCTTCTAATTTTCATCATGCTAAATCCTTACTTACTTTACATCTCTTTCCAGACAGCAATCAAGGACTATGGACCAGAAAAGGAATTCAGAAAAGGAATTTCAAGAGTTTTCATCTCAAAAAAGGTAATTGCCACACCTCTAATCCCCTTTGACACTTCAAATTATTTCCTTCCCAGTGTCCAGAAGCAAGCAGAAAGACTGCAGGATAAAGCACAGCATTCTCTGCTTGAAAGTTCTTAAATAGCCTGTCCTATCCAAAGCAAATATTGCAAACTTTTCCACACAGTTTTCAGGCTAGGAGGAAGGGGGGGGGGGGGAGGAAGCAAGCTAGGAAACCAAACCACCAAAGGAAGGAGTGGAGCTTTCATAGTTAACTTGTAACTGAACAGATAGAATTTTTGCAGGAAGTCTGAGAGGAAACAAGGCTTGCATTACGAAGTCATGCTTTATTACATATACATGAAAAGTCAGGATAGAGTGTACAACAAAGAAAAGAAAGTATAGATAAATTCTAACAGGCACACCACATATTTCCCATAAGCAAGGCAGATTAGTTACTTCACAGAAAAACTTTGCTATGCAGTGGTTTCTCCCAGTAGTACATTAGGAAAGACTAAGACCAGTAGTTACACCTCTGTGCAATACAACTGCATTGCAATTTCATAAAATGCTATGTAAATGGCTTTTCTGAATGTAGCACAAAAATGTGCAAATAGCTGCAAAGGAAAGAAATATATTCCCATAAAAGGATTTTAGTCCAATAAAATCAGACCCATGCACTGTCAGAAGCAGTTATTTTTATTTTTTAAAGAGATGGCTAAAATGTCTTTTATGGCTATATCTGCAACCTCCACTGTAGGTGCTGCTTATCTACCAATCAAAGGGAAAGAGGTATCTATTTTATAAAGCATTCTGTCTCCCATAAAGAAGATACAGTTTTGGAAAAAAAAATCCCAGGAAATCTTTGGGAACTTATTGTTAGTAATAATCTTAACAGCTTTGGATGTATCAATTTAAACTATATCCAACTATTCATTGGGTAAATAGCAGCAGATCAAAATTTAGGCAGGCTATAAAGATTTCTGTCGTACAATTAACTGAAGTCTCATATTGTAGCTACAAAGCCATCCATGCCATCCTACATAGTTCTGTGGAATTTTTAAAATATTTCATATGATAAAGAGATATCTATGGAAAATTCCAGCAAGTAATGCTTGAGAAGCTAAAAAGTGAAAAGACTGTCCCTTTCTTTAAGCAAACTGCTATCATATTCCACAGAGTACAACTCCACAGTTTCAGAAAATTGTTTTACCCATATATCAGTTTGTGCCAATTCCTCAAACTTTCCAACCCAAAGAAAATATTTCATTAGAGACTGGAAGACAATATAGGAAGCATCTAATGTTTGCTACACAGGTTAGTATCCACCAGCAAGCTTGCACATTTAAGCCACATTAAAAGCTCAGTCCTTTCCCCTGATGCAAAGTTAGCCATGCATAGCAGGGAAAAGGCAGAGGCCTTGGGCACACAGAACAATCGAACAGAACACACTGAACAAAGGCACAAGGCTTCAGTGGCTGCTTCAGCTTACCATATGTCTCGGATCTACTCTCCTCTGAGCTATACTTTGTCTTCCTGGAGGAGCTATCTGCACGAAAGCAGGAGAAAAGGAGAAGAGATATAGGAAATATGGAGACCAACATGGAAAAAATTCATTAAAAATAAAATGATTTCTATAATTGGGTTAATTCGTGCAAAACACAAACAAGATATGAGCATACAGAGATGATACTATCTGAAATCAGAATGTGAAATAATAGCAGTTGACTATATAGATAACACCAAATGTAAAGTTCCAGTAAGAAAAAAGAAGGTATAATCAAGCTCTCTCCTTTCTATAGCAAAGCGTAATTGGAAAAGATGTTTTATACATATAAAATTATAATGCACAGTCTTTTATATAAAGCCCTACATTTGCCAATGGTACTCAGAAAATAAAACTGAACTATCCCAGCCACATTGGAAATGGCAGAAAGCCTTGAGCTTAGTTATTTTGGGAATACTTTCTTCCCCATTCCTGAAATAGCTAGGGATGTTTTGTTGCTTCATGGATATCCCTTCTTGAACATATAGGTCAAAGGATCCTGAATATCTCTAATCACAATGCTGTAGGGACACATTAACATACGAGAATATAAGTATATTTTCATTTCTTTCACTATTCTTATTTCAGTTCTTTTTAATGTCCATTTAAAACTGCACTCATCTGGCAAAATAAGGAAATATTGGCTACTTTTATATTAAAAGCCCAACTCTTAAGAAGATCACACTTCACTCATCCTCACAGCCAAACTCTGAGTAAGTATTCTTTTTATGTTATAGATGGGGAAATGCTACATTATGCTGTATAGGGAATGGCCAATTCTCCCAAATTCAAGCCTAAGAGCTACCTCCAGGATCTCATCTAGCAAGTATCAGCAAAGAGAAGGTATAAATATTTGGTCCAAATACAATATGTTCTTTCTCTGTAATTATGCATCTTCCCGTATCACACACTGCGATCTTCAAAGTTATTCTCATTTGGGGTAAATTCTTGGAGAATAACGGACAGAATAGCTAAGTTGCACAAACGAAAAGCAACACACCATGTGGGGCCAAGAGGCTCACCCGCAAGCCAGTCACACAGTTAGGAGCATACAGCAGTCAGTCACTGGGTTAGTAGGTTGGGGTGGGTGGAACCTTCACATGCAGACTAATTTCCAAGACAGCATTAGACTCTGAATGCAATACAGATGGTCTACAAGTATAGGGAAACAAAAGAAAGAAAATGAATGTGTCTGTCCAGTTAAAGTTGATAGAAATATAAAATAATTGAGCGCAATTTCACTCAGAAGAAAATACTCCTCAGCTCCAGACCTGAGTAATGTTAAGTATTTGCTCCATAGGCAAACAAACTGTCAATATAATTCATCTAGCCCAGTATGTTGTTATCTACAGGCAATATCAGACACTAAAGAGAAAATGGAACACAAGGCCCACCCAAAGGAATTCCCAAACACAGGTAAACTGAACAACATGTTACTTTTTAAACAGCTGCAGTATGATCAAGAAAAAGCATGCAACATAACTATAAATTGGTGCAATACTTCATTTACACTAGCCCACATGGGATGATTGCTAGTAACATGGCTTATTCATTAAGAAAATAAGCAATCACATGCTGGATCAGGCCTCTGGCTTGTCTACTACAGCAGTCTGTTCTCATAATGGCTAACCAATTGCCAAGGAAGTCCACTAGTCTCCCAGCAGATGGCCTTCAGAGGCAGTAACACTGCCATCAAGGCTAATAGCTATTGATCCCTATTAATGCAAAGGAAATATATATATATATACACAGATGAGTATAATCACAGGCAGATGAGTATAATCTAATGCAACTGTTGGATGTGCTTTATATAACTGTTTCCTGAAGCTTTACACTCAAACAAAACTGGATCTTCTAATGATTAAAAAAGCCACAATGGGCTCTGTTCTTAAGTGCAGAACGTGTGTTATAGGGTGCTACATTCACAACACTAGTGTTCCAACTAAAAAAACGAAAACAAAAAAGCAGCCACCAGAGTCTCTAATTGAATCAAAATAACAAGACAGGGGAAACTAAATATATCACTTGTATAATCTGCCCATGAGGCTTCAAAGATCTCTCTTCTAACAGAAGATGTATACTTTCCTACCTTGGCCTCAACTTTCCAGGTAAATTTAAAACAAACAAAAGTCCCATTTACTATGCAACTCCAGAAGTATACAACTAAAGAACAAAATAATAAGGAAAGCTGTGCTATCCCAGTTACAAAAATATTAGGCAATTAAAATAAAAAAAAGAAACCCTGAAATTGTCTCTGAATATAATATTGGTGAAAGAGGTTAGACAACATTTTAATTCCAAAGCTGGGTAACATGAAGATCTGGACTGTTATTTGGGATGTAAAGACAATTCTACCTGTTGGGTCAAAATCGTGGGCACTAATGCAGCGCTCAACCTTCTGCTTCTTGTCTGCTGGAGACTCTCTGCTCAGAATGCTGCCATGCCTGAAGCCAACAAAAAGAAAAAAGTCATTTTTACGGCATTACATAAACTGAGCTAAATTTATTTTTCATAATCTTAAGAGCCCTGCTAATATGTGCTAATTTTCCATATTATTTCTGTGCAGGAAAGTAAACCAAAGGCAGGAATCCATGGTTCATTTCCAATGTCACAAATAAATCAACCTGGTTAGTGGAACTTGGATACAGCTAGATGTATCCAAAAACTCATTTTTCTGTGGGTTATTGGAAGATGGGGGAAAACCAGAACTTTCTTAGTAGATACAGAAAGTCAAATCCTTAGAAACTTACCTTGTAGGTTTTTTGAGGGGAAACCTGAAAAGTAAAAATAATAAATAAAAATAGTTAGTATCATATAAATTATTTCCAGATTACAGGAAATTAAAGCCAGCCTCCATGTAATAGATTTAAGGATTTAAATTTGTAATCACTTTTATTCCTTCTTTTTTCAGATGCACATTTTGAACTGCTGTTTGGCTTCCCACAAAATAACTAAAGAAACATGGAAGACTTTAATCCCATGATCTGCTCAAGGATTCTATTCTATTACACATCTATAAAGGTTTCTTTCAGGTAGTGCTTCTATTATGCAAATATTCTATTCCTTTTTTCCATATGAAAATGACTAACACTTCTTCTAGCTATTGAAATCATTCATTGTGGTATAATTACAGGAACCCCTAAAACGAGATGCAGCATTAAATTCATCAGGATTTGAATCACAAGAATAATATTCTAGTATATAGTTCAGTCATTCCTTCAGTCTTCGGTCCATCAACAAACAATGAAATAATTGATTTACTCCTAAATTCAACACAATAATTTTTAACAAATATACACTGTACTTTAAGGTATTTAAAGCACCTATTAGAAAAGTATTTAAGAATCTGTTGCACACAAAAACAATTGAGTCACTCACTTCGTTCTACACAAAACTGTCAAATGAAAATTGGTTATAAGCTGTACAACATTATAATGCAATCAAGTAGCTTCATTTCAAAGCTGAAAAAAACTTTATTAATGAAACCAGCATTAGCATTTTTAGCATCTCTCTCAATTTTATTCCTAAAAATTAGAGTAGATTTGTTTCACAGATTTAGAGGTAAAGACTCAGAAATGCATTACTGGGAAAATATATTCCATACTTATTCTTCCTTAGCCTTCATCTTTCTACATGAGAATTCTAGCTTTCAAGCAATGCTGCATATGTCAAGGGGGACAAATTTTACAAAGGGCTTCTGGGACAGATTCTCAGAAGCTGATGGGCTGCAAGCCAGATTTTCCAGTCTCTCTTTTTTCCTCTCTCTTCATCCATCCTGAAGGGGAGGGAGGAATAAAAAGGAGTAATGACAGAGATAACTACAGGGAAACCACACATAATCTTACACATTGCTATTATGCACTGCCCACTCCTTGAAGAGTAGGACCTAAGAATATTAGTTTCTGCTTTCCACTGTAAAATGCTGTTACTTAGTACACAGAAAGACCAAAATAACACTTAAATTGGATGAACGTCCTGCCTTTATTAAAATCCTGCTCTCTTCTGTATCTATATACTACTAAAATTCTTGTCTGTTTGTAACCTTCAATTAGCCAAAATGGTGCATCATAACACAACAATTTTTGAATGAAGGCACCTCAAATTGGCTAACTTAAAGAATGTGTACAAAATCCAGGACCCATTACTCCTATGTAACTGAAATTTCAAGGATCTTCACACCAGTTGTATTGGCAAAATTGTGGCCACTGCACTGCCACCATACCCGGCCACAGTCACATGATCATGATTTCCAATACTCCCTGCCAGCTCCCCACAACCAAAGTCAATGGGGAAGCTGACAGGAAGCCAGAAATTGCTCCCACTGATTTTTTGCCTGCCTGTGGTCTTTGTTGATCTCTTTAGGTAAGTAATTTTTGACTTATTACTGAAGTTCATTTGCCATAGTAAATTCTGACTTATTATTGAAGTTTGTTACAATTATTCTCCTATATGATATATAGTCTTCTTACAATTCAGGAAAATTTAATCTTCATTCTGGTCAAATCAGACTGCACTACCTTTCTCTCAAATGATGACCCAACAGGTCACAGGTTGTCTAGTACTGTAATCCAATAAAAGCCAACCCTAACTCTAATATGCCATCACACGCACAGAACATATACACAAGGGGAATATTTTTCCTCATATGATTTAGATATTATTCACAGAACATGATTATTTGCTGAATATATTAATATATTTTGGTGTAAAACCATCTTCCCAACCTGATACGACACATCTGTCAAGTCCCAACACAACTGGGTAAGATACTCTGAATAGTGTCAGAAATTAAATAGGTGGTGTATGTATATCAGTATAAAATAAAAGATTCAGATGTATGCATTCAAGAAACCAAATTAAACTGGTATCCACTGTGGTGTAACTACTTAAAAAAAAACCTCTGGTAGCTTCTTTTAAGATTAATCTATTTTTATTTTACAAATTATTGTTGGTCACACTGTCAGCCAGATGTTTAGACTGGATTTGGCATTTTTATCCACCTATCAAGTCCTTCCCAAGGACCTGGGGTAGGCAGATGTTGTTTGATGGTGTTAAAGGATGATGATGATGATGGTGATGATGATGATGATAAAACTGCACTACACCTAGGTGAACAGTGCATCGTCCCACTCATTAGAAAGTGGCTTTGTATTTATTCAAGGGAAGCTCCCTACAAAAGAAATTCTGTTATGCTGAAATTATGTAGTGATTTTACGTAGATTTTATGTAGTTATTTTTTACAAAAAGTACACTTTTCTCATACCATACTAAACTGAAAATCAAAATTGCTACTGTGTTGCTTATAACTACACCAGTGAACTAAAGAGCAGAGATAGTCATAATGATTAAGATTAAGCAAAACTAAGCTGTGCAAAATCTATATATACTAAAACTGATATGGAGGATTGCAAATTATGAAACTAGCATTGCCGTCAAACTGACAATCCTTACAAATTATCTGATATGATCACATCACATGGCACTGTATGCATCACCTACAAGTTCAGTATTTATCTTCTTTTCTTCAGGGAGGACTAAAGCTGGAGATATTATAGTGTCTGAAGGTGGTTTAAAACTTGCATAACATATTCCACCAACTTTTCTACAACCCATTTCAAATTTTAGATCTTACTCAGCAAATTATAAAACAGTACATTTTTCAAACATGTGTTTTGTTTATCACAGAAAGACTGCCGTATCAAATGCAATATTGGTTTTCTTTGAAACTAACCCTGAAGTAATGGATTAATGTCTATATTAGAAACAGAGTTAGACAATAGCTTAAGTTTTTTTTGTTTTGTTTTGTTTTTTTCTGCCTTTGATCTGTCTTGACACCTGGAGACTGCCTGGACATACTATTATCATGCTGGCATTTTAAGAAGTGGTTTGCCACTACCTTCTTCCTAAGGCTGACTGGCCCAAAGTCACACAGCTAAAGTAGGACTAAAATTCAAATGTTTCCCAGTTTCTAGCCTTGTACCTTTAACCACTACCCCAAACTGGCTCTCAACTGAGGTATAAATACAGTGAAAGTGTAAGAGTTTAGTTACTGAAGTTTCAGCTGTGGTCTAGCCATTCAGTCCTTGCTCAAGCAAGCTCCTTAGCACTGTTCCATGACACTAGTCCTTGGATTCTTCCAAAAGCTGATGTCAGGATATTTCACAGAGAAAGAGCTGCATTTACAAGATCAGTAGGAAAGGAGGGTTTCCCCAGCAGTTATACTCAATGCAGCCATTGTGCTGCACTGTAAGTTAGAGCCAGGGTGTTGTCAGAGGCTTAACTTGCTGCAGAATTTGTGCTCACTTAGGAAAAAGGATTTGTAAAAACAACAAAAAATGCCAAACATTTCCCCTACCAAATACTGCTCTTCCCAAAGGTATTTATTTCTACCACTGGTAACTCATTCTACAAACAGGGGAGCAAACTACTTTAGTCACAATGAACCTACCAAACAGAACTGGCTTCCATTTTCCTAGTTACTCTAATTTGTAAATGATTACTTGTAAGTACTATGGCACTGAAGATTTCCATTTTACAGATTTCTAGAGACTAAGATACAGCTGTGTTAGGTAAAATCTGAAATTCTAAATCAATAATGTTGAAAAAAATCACTATTCTACTGACAGATAATGCATTTGAAAAACTGAGTCTATAAAGTATTTTAGATAATAGCTTTGAGCAAATCAAATAATTGTACAAGATTGGCTCTGTAATTATGACTTAGAAAAACTGGGAGACAAAGTAAAGCATATAGATATATCAATTACATTTAATAATTTGAAATTCAAGTATGATTAATATAAGATCTACTTAGAATCTTTGTTTCAAAACAACAAAAATATATAAACCTGCATGCAGAGATAATCTAAATAATTTAGGGAATGCTCTACAGGTAGTCCTCGCTTAACAGCCATTTGTTTAATAATGGTTCGAAGTTACAATGGCCTTGGGAAACGTGCTTTACGATTTGTACTCACACTTATGACCGTCACAAACCATCGTAACACCCTCCTGCAATCATGTGACCGTGATCTGCAACCTTTTTTACAATGGTCGTTAAGCAAATCACCATGGCTGTTAAGTGAATCACATGGTTTTAAACGAATTCCAGCAAAAAAGTCCATTGGAGAAGCTGGATTCGCTTAATGACATGATTGGCTTAATGACCACGGTGATCCGCTTAATGACCATCATAAAAATGGCCATAAAATAGGGTCTGGTCCCGTAGTGACTCCCTTAATGACCACCCTGCTTAACAACCAATGTTCTGGTCCCTATTGTGGTTGTTAAGCAAGGACTACCTGTATAACTCAGTGACTGAAAACCTGCTTTTGATGCAGGAGATTCTAAATCCCTAGCATCTTCAGGAGGGACTGGGAAAGAACCCTGTCTAAAAACAGGCAACACTGAGCTAGGTGGATCATGGGTCTGTTTTGATATAAAGCACCTGTTTATGTTACCTACCACAGTCATAACTATAATAAGCCCAATAAGCTTACAGCAATTCTAATTGTTGTAACTATTAGCTGCATTTCACATGCTTTGCTAGTAAGAAACATAATTAAACAGCTATTCAGATTTTCTACTTCAAATCTGTGCAAGAAGCATTAAGATCATTTTAGACTGTACTTGAAGGAGGTGAACAATTAGATTTCTCTGGTACCCAAAATATTTTCATCTCATATGTAAAAATTGGAATCCCACAAATATGACTTACAATAGAAGTTCCGAGGATAAATTTTTGAGATTTCTAATCTCTATTTTTACTAAACCTCCAGCTGTGTAAGCAAAGAAAATGGCTTTACATTGCAAGAAATAAGAGTACATTTGCTAGAATACATTGGCTGATACACTGGCATACAGAGAACACTAGTTATTCTCACAACACATTCAGTCAAATATAGAGGCATATTGCAATAAGGATTGAACCGTCACAGCTTAAAAAACATTACTGAGAAACAGACAGAACACAAAAACATTGTTAAAAGCAAAGGATAAACTACAGCTATTGTTGACTCTTTTCTCCATAATATAATTTTATAAATTATTCTCGTAAGGTAGAGAACCTTTATCATTTGGTGAGCAGGCAGAACCTTTACATTAATGAAGTTTAAAGCTCTACTGATTATTTCATTCATCATCAAGTTACTTGCTATGATCAGTTATACTGCAGGATCTACTACAGTAACTCCTTAGGAGAAATGATCTGCTAAGAATTTCTGGATAGTGGATTGTTTTGTGATATAGAAACTGGATGATTTAATTAAAAAGTTGTTTGTTGATATATTTTCATTAAACTGGAACATATTTATTACACATATGAGGGCATGCTTTGCTAAACTTAATTTTAAAATTGAGCAATTCTTTTTAAAAAGGATACTTCTTTAAAATATAAATGTTATAATATAGATTGATTTCTCTTGTTTTATTTTATTCCATAGTATATAGTGTTCTCCAGTAGTAATGTATGGCTGTGAGAGCTGGACCATAAGGAAGGCTGAGCGCCGAAGAATTGATGCCTTTGAACTGTGGTGCTGGAGAAGACTCTTAAGAGTCCCTTGGACTGCTAGGAGATCAAACCAGTCAATCCTAAAGGAAATCAACTCTGACTGCTCATTGGAAGGATTGACACTGAAGTTCAAGCTCAGATACTTTGGCCACCTAATGCGAAGAGAGGACTCTTTGGAAAAGACCTTGATGCAGGGAAAGATTGAAGGCAAAAGGAGAAGGGGACGGCAGAGGATGAGATGGTTAGATAGCATCACTGAAGCAATGAGCATGAAACTGAGCAAACTCAGGGAGGCAGTGAAGGACAGGAAGGCCTGGCGTGATATGGTTCATGGGGTCACGAAGTCGGACACGACTTAACAACTGAACAACAACAAAATACAGTGTTCTGTTGAAAAACCTATATATAAAAACCTATACCAGTCGCAGTGGACCCAACCCAAGATCCAGCAGGTGCAGCAGGCCCTAATGTGGCACAGCGAGCCCTAGGGGCCCCTGGAGCAGCGCTGCGAGCTCCAACAACCTCGGGGCCACATGTTGTGTTTTAGTGAGCCCCGGAGCAATGCAGCAAACTCCAGGGATGTGGGAACCCACATGCGGCTGGAGTCCTGGGAACTTGGTGGTCTGGCGCAAGGATGCTGGGTGGGTTGGGGGGGGGTCAAGGCCATAGTGGACTTTGAGTCCAGCTGTGGAGGAAGATTGTTTGGCATCAGAGGAACAGCTGGACAGGGGAGCAACCAGACAGCAAAAGAAACCAACGGCCCTTGGTTTTAAGACCAGTGAATCGGAGATTAAGAAGCTATTCACCCCCATCTACCCCCCCCGCCAGGGCCAGTGGAGAACTGCGGGGTCCCTCCAGCGTGAGTCTGGGACTCCCTCCCAGGAGTGAGAGTCTGGGAGGGAGTCTGGGCAGTGCATGAGGATATTAGAATCAGGATCCACCTTCTGGGTGGGAGACAGGAGATGTGAGGGAGTGAATGGGAGGTCCACCCTGCCAACTAGTGAGAGAGGTTGTGTAGGGTGGCAGAGGGTGTGTGGGAGTGTAAGGTTTGGTGGAGAGTGGGTCCTGGCGGCCCCAAGAGTGCGAGCTTGTGTGCCGGGGCGACCCTCCCTCACCTGTGAGTGTTCGGGTGTGAATGAGGATGAGTGGCTGGAAGGAGGGATCCTTGCCCCGGGTTAGGAAACCCGGAGGTTCAGGAGTAGAGGCATTTGGGCCTACAGGCCCCGGGGATTATGCGGTGGGCTACTCTATCGAGGTGGTGACGGGTAGGGGACGATATGGTGGGAGCTGGAGGGCAGGCCATCTTCGGGGAAGACACCCCCGGTGTGTGTTACCAGTGGCGTGTTCCGGCCCTCCTGGCTCATTCCAAGAGCCTGGTCAGCAGGTTCGTAGGGGCCCTGGCCTTCGGCTGCTGCTGCTGAATGCCAGGTCGGTTAACAACAAGGCCCCCCTCATATGTGACTTGATCACCAAGGAGGGGGCAGACCTGGCATGCATTACTGAGACCTGGCTGGGGCCCGAGGGGGGGGTGCCCCTCTCAGAAATGTGCCCAGCTGGGTTCTCAGTGTGGCACCAGCCAAGATGCCAGGGCAGGGGAGGAGGGGTGGCTTTGTGATCCGGGAATCTCTAGTGGTCTTCAGGGGCATTGCTCCACAAGTTTCTGGCTGTGAGACACTGTTTATTAGGTTGGGCGCCCGTGAACAGTTGGGAGTTCTGCTATTGTTCCAGCCTCCCTGCTGCGTGGCAGCCTCCCTGCCTGAGCTGCTGGAGGCCATCTCGGGGCTGGTGGTAGAGTTCTCCAGGCTTATGGTTCTGGGGGACTTCAACCTACTGTCCCTGGGGCGGTCCTTGGAGGCGGCTCAGGAGTCCATGGCTACCATGGCAGACATGGGCCTGTCTCAAATTGTGCAGGACCCAACCCGAGGCAGTGGCCACATGCTGGATATGGTTTTCTTGTCAGAGCAATGGCAAAGTGATCTGAGGGGAGATCTACAGCTTTCCCTGTTGTCATGGTCAGATCATGTCCTGGTGACCCTGAGTTTCTCCTATACCACCCCCCCTCTGCAGGGAGGCTGGACCCATGCAATTGGTCCGCCCCCAGCGCCTGATGGACCCGTCAGGGTTTCAGAAGGAGCTGGGGGATATGCCCACGGATCTGCCGCATGGTCCAGCAGAGGCCTTGGCTGCTGCCTGGAATAGGGAGGCAGCCGGGGCCTTGGACAGGATCGCGCCTATGCGACCTCTCTTGCCACATCAGCCCTGACACTCCCCGTGGTTCACGGAGGAGTTCAGGGTGATGAAGAGGGTTAAGAGACGTCTAGTGCGCCGCTGGAGGAAAACAAAGACTGAATCCGACCGAACACAGGTTAGAGCCGCTATCAAGGCCTACCTTGTGGCAATAAGAGCGGTGAAGCGCCACTACTTCTCCGCCCTTATTGCGTCCGCAGAATGCTGCCCGGCGGCCCTGTTTAGGATCACTAGGTCCCTCCTTGGTAAGGGGGGATGTGGGGGTTCATTTGCAGGGCCGTGCAGAGGAATTTTCAGAGCATCTGCAGGACAAAGTTGCTCGGATTCGTTCCAAGTTAGACTCCGAGCGTGGGGCAGGGTCTGGGGAGATACCGGGGGTTATCTGGGAACAATTTGATTCTGTTGCTCCTGAGGAAGTGGACAGGATCTTGGGGACTGTGAAGGCCACCACTTGCCATCTTGACCCATGCCCCTCCTGGCTGGTGAAAGCAGCTCAGGAGGTGACATGTGGTTGGATCCAGGGGATGGTTACTACATCCTTGCAGGAGGGAGTGTTTCCAGCTGCTTTTAAGGAGGCATTGGTGCACCCCCTCCTCAAGAAACCCTCCCTGGATCCTACTGTGCTGGACAATTTTCATCCAGTCTCCCACCTCCCCTTTTTGGGGAAGGTGGTTGAGAAAGTGGTGGCATCACAGCTCCAAAGGGTTCTGGAAGAAATGGATTATCTGGATCCCTTCCAGTCAGGTTTCAGGCCCGGATATGGAACGGAAATGGCACTGGTCGCACTTATGGATGACCTCTGGTGGGAGCGGGATGGTGGAAGTGCGGCCATCCTTGCTCTCCTTGATCTCTCAGTGGCTTTTGATACTGTCGATCACGGTATCCTGTTGAGACAGCTCAGGGAATTGGGGGTGGGCGGCCCGGTCTTGTGCTGGTTCGCCTTCTTTCTCCAGGGCCGATCCCAATTGGTGGTGATAGGGAGCGAGAGGTCCCATCCTCGTCCCCTCCTTTGTGGGTGCCACAGGGCTCGGTTCTCTCTCCGCTCCTTTTTAACATCTACATGAAACCGCTGGGCGAGATCATCCGTCATCATAGGATGAGGTATCATCAGTATGCTGATGATACGCAGCTATATATCTCCATCCCTGGTGAAGTAAGTGATGCCGTGGCCACCCTTTCACGGTGCCTGGAGGCTGTAAGGGTCTGGATGGGGAACAACAGGCTTTGGCTGAACCCTGGTAAGATGGAGTGGCTGTGGGTTAATGGCTCCTCTGTATCCAGGATTTTGTCATCTTTGGTGCTGGATGGGGTGGCACTGCCCCAGACAGACCCAGTATGTAATCTGGGGGTCCTCCTAGACTCACGGCTCCTGCTGGAAGAGCAGGTGGCAGCCGTGGGAAGGAGGGCCTTTGCACAACTTCGGGTTGTGCATCAGTTACGCCCTTTCCTAGATCGGGATGCCCTTCGAACAGTCACTCACGCCCTTGTTATCTCTCAGATAGACTACTGCAATGCACTCTACATGGGGCTACCCTTGAAGAGTATCCAGAAGCTACAGCTGGTCCAGAATGCAGCTGCTTGGGCTATTGTTGGAGCCCCAAGGAGGGCCCATGTAACGCCTCTGCTCCGCAAGCTGCATTGGGTGCCAGTTTGCTTCCGGGTCCAATTCATGGTGTTGGTTATCCTTTAAAGCCCTACATGGCACGGGACCAGGTTATCTAAGGGACCGCCTCTCCCCTATGACTTCAACCCGTACCACCCGATCACACAGAGACAGCATGCTTCGGACCCCCTCAGTGAAAGAACTTCAACTGGCGGGGTCCAGAAGGTGGGCCTTCTCTGAGGTAGCCCCTGCTCTTTGGAACATTCTGCCCCTGGAGGTGCGATTGGCCCCCACACTCCTGGCCTTCTGTAAGGCCTTGAAGACCTGGTTCTGCCATCTGGCCTGGGGTGGGGAAGGAATACCTCAAGCATGGGGATGGCTAGCCCCATAGAGGCCTTCTGTCTTCAGCCTCAGATTTTTCATCCTCTTGAACTCTCCTTCTTCTTTTTAGTAATGTTTTTAATTAGTGTTTTATGTATTTATATATATTTATGTTTTTAATGTTTGTTGTGAATCGCCCAGAGTTCCCCCACTGGGGGGAGATGGGCGGTTGAAAACTTTAATAAATAAATAAAATAAATAAATAAATATAAAACAAAAAGAGGATTTTGATGACAGAAGATAAGTAAGCTGCCCAGAGTCACTTTGTGTAAGATGGGCAGCTATATAAATGTGACAAATAAATAACTAAATAAAGGTAAGAGAAACAAGACAATCCTGCTTCAGTAATGCCAAAATAAAACTGTAAGATGTACAACATAAAGAGCATATTATTTCATTTGAATAATACCCAGGATCTTGCTCTCAAGTCAGATCATTGGTCTATTTAGATCAGTATTTTCTGCACTGAGTGACACTTTTCTAAAGTTTGGCACAGACACCTTATCTAGCTTTGCCTGGAGATTCTGGAACTGACATTTAAAAAGCAAATTGTCTTTTCTAGCTTTAGAGCTGAGTGAGAAACCATCTTATGCAATACAAAATATTGTTTGTTGTTACTAATTGAAACACAGATGAAGATTTATAATGTCTTGTCTAGTGAACCATTACATACCTGACCTAAATATATGAGTAACCAGAATGGTGTTTTTCTAGGAAAGAATACAGCTTCCTCTGTTTCCCCTCAATAAAATTACTTCATAGCATCCTTTTGCTCAATGTATCTAATTCAACCTTGATGCCTTAATAGGCAAAGATAAAAGTGAAATTTCTTTCAAGTCAGGTGATTCCTGATAACTTCAGGATATGTTCATGTGGATATGGTTTGCTATAGTCTACTTCCAGGTCATTTTTTCAAATTCCTACTCTAGCCTTGAATGTATTCACCGGTGGCCTCCTATCCAAATATTACCAGGTCCAATACTTCTTAGATGAGGTGAGTTAGGTGCTGCCACCTGCTGAGACATGGATTAACTGCCACAATTGCAAATGGATACAGGCACTCCCCATGCTGTCACAAAGCATCACAGAACCTCGTATCAGCAGTATTATGACACATATGGACAACAACAGAATCTTTCAAATTAGTTGTTCAAATTCTGGATCAGTAATGTTATTAAATGTACAAACTATCAATCTAATGCAAATATACAAACTGTCAACCTAATTCTCCAATCCTGATTTTCTTTTTACACAATGACCCAGCCAGTAATAACACTTTGAAGTGGTTTATTGCAAAACTCCACTGGTCCAATTTAGAAATTGTCAAATTAAAATAAATCACAGTCCCAAAAACACCCTAGTTCCCTGATCCATTCCTATTAAATTAGCCACTTTGATTACTAAATACAGTATTTCTCTCTTAAAAAGTTGATAAAGAGAGACAGTATATTCAAGACCACTATAATAATTTATTAACACTGAACAATAACTACTACAGAAATATTAGCCAGCGTTGCTTATAGGTAAATCACAAAAGCTGGCAAGCTAGTTCTTACAAAGCAGGATAAAGATTTGCATTCAGCTCAGAATCTCTGATCAAGAAAACAGTATTATTGCCTGCTTCCTCCATGCAAGACATCTGTCAAAAGCTTTGTTCTCAAACTGAGGCTACAAGAGCAAAATATGCTTTTACAAAATAGGAAATATATCTCAAAAAAGCAAATGCACAATTATAATCTAGCTCACAGAATACACATATTACTGTTATATACATTGTTTGCCATGTATCTATAATACATATATCTATAGATATGTAGATATATTTTTCCCTTTCATTACCTTCAGGATAAGCTATTTCCTATCCTTTTTTACTCCATCATATACAAGGAAACAAAAACTTTTGGAGATTACCTGGTTTTCTAAACCTATCCAGGAAAGTTCATTCCCAATCAAGGCCAAATCTTAACAAGCAAAAGAAAAACCTGCTATCTATTTGGTTTGGATGCTTTCTTTAAAGAGATGCTTTAAAATTCCTGAAAAGGCTTTTAGTCACTTCAGTTGGGAGACAGCAAAAAGGAGGTGGAGTTTCATCAGCTCTCCCTCCCAGCATTTACTGTACTGTGCTGTTAACAGAGCAGCAAAATACATTGCAGTACAGTATCTATATTGCTCCTCTGGAAAGTATTCATACCAGAAAGAATTAGGATGCTTTATATCTGGGCATTCATTTACCCTGAATGGACAACTAAATTAAAAACAGAATTAAGAAGCTTCAGCACAAAGCAGAAGATAAACGTGAAATGGTATGAAACCACCTCCCTCAAACCAATAGTCTCCAGATGTATTGAACTACAACTGCTGTCACCCCAACAAGCAGAAGTGGAGGGCACTAGATCAGGAAAGACTGAATCACAGTATTTTGCGTGACAGTATTTTTATGCATTCTCTTTTTAAAGATCAGGCATTCCAGTACAGGTGGTCCCCACTTTAAGAACGAGTTCCATTCTCAAGGTTTGTCCTTAAGTCGAATTTGTATGTAAGCCAGAACAGTGTTATTGTATAATACTGTGTAAGTATATTGTGCAATGAACTCCAACCATTATGTATTTAACTTGAATCATTGTGTATTTAACTTGAATTTTGCTACAATAGGCTCCGTTCTTAACTATGGGTCATCTATAATCTGGGTGTTCTTAACCCGGGGACTACCTGCATCTTACTTCTTAGATGCAATGAAATTAATCTCTTATAGTTGGCTATGCAGTGATTCTAATACCTTCAGATCTGTCTACTTCTACATTTCCTGGAGCAAGATAGACATACTGCCACTTCATATAAAGGTAATTCACCAAAGCTCAAAGTATTACTTTACAAATGCATGAGTAAACACAATAGCAAACTTGATATTAAAAGTTTTACCCCTCACAACCTTAGTTTCCAATTGTGTTGACATATGGACAGAGAACAAAATGAGGAAGGCAAAGGAAAGCAAAGTACCTCAAATCTACAGTCTTGTCTCCAGCAACTGTTTGTCATTAGATTAATTTATCAAAATGTAAAATTCTTTCACTACTAAAAGCTTTATTCTATTTTACAAGGTTTCCTAACTATCTTGCTATGGTTCATTTACTCAGATACTAGTTAATGTTCCTAGCTCACCTCCCAGTGTTACACTATTCTCACTTCCCGATGCTTTCTTTTCACTATCCGTGCTTTACCTGATGACAATTCCAGTTCTACTCCATACTCAACCAGATTATTTGCCTGGCTCCCAATCCTGCCTTTCCCTCAATTTCTCTCATTTAGTCTTGTTGAATTTCTTTATGTAGCTTCCTAGTCCAGAACATTTTATTTGTTTGCCTACTGCTACTTTTATCCTGCCTGCCAGGCCTTTCAGGAATTAACACCTGCCAGCTATAACCACATTAGGAACAATATTCAGGAATCAGGGCCTTCCTCTCACAAGAGGAAATGAATAAAGGTTAACAGATTAGTTCAAAGAGGAGTTAGCAAAGTAACCAATTCAGATGTGGGGAAGACAGAGAGCAATAGAAGGACGTGTTTTCTTTTTCTGCCCCAATAAACGTAATTAGGATTGTGAGCAGTGCTGGCAGGAGAGAAATTTCTTCACGCTACACTGTCTGTTTGTGTTTGATTAATGTAAATCTTCTCAAGACTCTAACCATGCCCCAGGCAATATGATGGCTGCAGTTCTGTTAACCAGCATTTATGCAACTGAAGAAAGAAAAGCACAAAACAGAAAGGGGACCCTCTCAAGACTCTCCCTTAATCTACTCTGGTGACACAGTTTCAATAATGGGCTTTGAATGCTGCTTGAGTGAATGTCATGTTGTCACACTACTATACACTTCTATCAGGAATAAGAAAACTAAAAGCAACTCAGAAATAATCATTAGCAAATGTAGAAAAGACGGAATAAGCACTGCTTCTTGCAACATTCATACATTTTACAAGATCTACTTTAAGGCAGAATATAATTACAACTGGAACAGATCAATTTTTATAGTCAACGCCAAGCCAAGATAGAAGATCCAATTTGTTAAAACTTATAATCTAAAAATATTACCAAAGTAATATTAGAAACAATCACTATATACATCAGTGTGTGTCAGCGTATTGTTCAGCATTTCTGAATACATTCCAATACAAGGAATGACACAGATATTGGGAAGAGGAAGAAAAATATGAACCAGTTCTAGAAGATCTGTTCCTCATTCTTTAAATTTCTCTTATGCATTAAGTAATCCAATCACCTCAGGTCCCTCCCGTAAACAGATATGGTGTTACCTAACTTTTGTTGAATCTGACATTACATAGATCTTGCCAATATTCGTTTCTCACCTTTTAGGAAATTTAAATGGGAAAGGGCAGCAAATAAAATTTCAGAAGAGATAAGGTAGCTTACCTCCTGCCTTTCCAGGATAAAATATTATTTAAAGTATTCTAACAGTATGTTCAACATGCAACATAATGTAAAACAATTTAAAACAAACAAAGGCACTATAAACAATAGTTAAAATACTGGCACATTAAAATTTCTTGTAAAAAAACCCTAAGTTATTGATAATGCCAGATTTGGGCCAACCAACATTGTTGCTTTTTTAATACTGATTTTGCAGTAAAACAAACAATGCTTATAAAAATATTCTGCACCCCTGAGAACAAAGCTAGCAGAACTCTGAACACATCTATACTACTCTATTTACCAGCTATGCTACCCATCAAGCAATAATCATTAGAAAGAAACAGTCAAATGCCTAAATTTGCAGAAAATTTTGGCAGATCAGGGTTTATGAAACATACCTGTTTGCTAAATTTGATATCAGTATCTACCATAACAGCTGGTAGGGGAAAAACAGGCAATCATATGTTTAATTTCTGACATCCCCCAAATGGGCAATGAAAAGTTTTGGCTGAAATTCTGCAAAGTTAGCACCAGTTATTTTTAACAATAATGAACTAAATGAATAGATATTCAGAACTGAAGCAGTGCTGTATCAAGTTGCAGTAAGATGGATATATCTAGTCATGATGACAGAAAAACAAAAACAAAAACAAACAAACAAACGCCAGGAAAAATAGTTAACAAATATAATTTGATGATAATCCTTAAAGAAGTTCCTTGTTGTAGCTTTGTAAATGTCCAGAAACATACTTAACACAATAATTTTAACAGAATCAAGGGACATAAGAGACCGTATTTTTAAAGAATACTTTTACATATTCTTCACTACATTTATCAATGCTAAAACAATGTATTACAGATAACACAGTGAGTTAACAGAAAGTAAAATATAGTGCCAAACTATATAAATGGTAATTATTCACACAGTGAGCACCATGCACAACTTGAGATTTGTAATAGTTTGGGGAAAAGCATATTTTTCCTGATTAAAAACAGAGACTACAAAATAGTACTTAATATTTATTTTTAAATAATGCATAAAATCCTTTAAAATATGAAATAAAGTGGTCAATGCTTGGAAATACATCAAAACAAAAATTAAGCTAGCATATCAAAAGAAGCCTATCTCAGTATAGAGGCAGCCATATAAATTGGATTAATAAACAAATAAAGTTGGCTGGTGTGGGTCTTCCGGGCTGTGTGGCCGTGTTCTGGAAGTTTTGTTTCCTAATATTTCGCCAGCACCTGTGACCGGCATCTTCAGAGTGCAGGAGCACAGGCAGGAGCACAGGCAGAGAGAACTGCTCCTGTCTGTGCTCCTGCACTCTGAAGATGCCGGTCACAGGTGCTGGCAAAATGTTAGGAAACAAAACTTCCAGAACACGGCCACACAGCCCGGAAGACCCACACCAGCCATCGTATGCCGGCCATGAAAGCTTTCAACAATACAACAAACAAATAACGCTTCAATTTTCATGAGACCATGAAAGACAAATTCATGAATAAATAATTTTTGTTTTATTACCATTTTGATTTTTAAAAATTTTCAGTGTCAGTTTTGCCTGCCTCTTTAAGCTAAATAGGAGATGCTATATTCCTTAGTTCAACAGGTTGTACATTCATTTGTAAAAAACATTTTGAAGCAAATTATATCAATTAGTTTAAGACTGAAGAAACTATATCTTTAAATTTTATAAATTAAACATACTTTGGTGAGCAACCAGGTTATGTGTAATATATTTTACAATGCCACAAAGTAACTTTGCATCCCTAAAAGTGTGCTAAAATCAGTATTGCATATATTTCAAGTTTTCTCAAAATGGCTTCCCTACCCAAACCCTCCCAATTCATTTTTCTTCACTGCTTCAAAATTATCTTGATTTTATATTATGGCTTTTTTTAGAGGATAAGGCACACAGTTAATATCCCTTTATTGATTTAAATATTTAAAAAATAATAATTCGGTGGAGCAGATCTTGAAGGGCACTATGAAGGTTCACATGGCTACACTGATGCTCATGCACATTAAGTTTCTAAACCATGCTTTAATTATTCTTCTCTGTTTCAATTTAACAGACATATAATCCTTTGCAAGAACTCACCAATCAGAGTTTCTTGACATGACAACAAAGTAGTTGTAAATATTTATATGGAATTCACAGACCTTTACCCCAAATAAGAAGTCAGGCATGGGAAATGAGCAGATTCTCAGAGCTGTACACAGCAGATATGGACAAATCTCCAAGGAACAGAGGCCTCATCACTAATGGAAGCTGAAGGGCAATGACTAAACAGAGTGCTACTAAACAGCCTTAGATTTCCCTTTTATAATTTATTTTCAGTGATACTATATGAACACTCTGAGAATACCAAGCATCTTACAGAAATTCAATTTCTTAATGAGAAATGCAAAGCAATACCATTGTGTTGACAATAAAGTTTATGACTAAGAGTTTAAATGCTAACAATTTATCATCAGGGGGAGAAGCTGAACACATTCAGCCGGGGGGGGGGGGGGGGACATATTGCAAATGTCCAAAAAGAGCCAATTCCTGCATGCAGAAGTATATAAATATAAAAACCAAAAAGGGTCTGACAGTTGCAAAAAGAATTGACTTCATCTCCTACCTTTTTTCCAATGTTGCATTGCTACCAGAGAATAATTCTGCAATGTTGTCTCATTAATTCTGGTAAGTGGATTTTTTCCCCCACACAGTGGTTAAAACAAATGTTGTAGCAAACAAAAACTTAAGATTTAAATACTTCTTTTACAATGGCTTCATATTTCTCTATCTCCTGCATCATTAATGTTTCAGGTATTTAAAAAAGCAGTGCTCCAAGGAATAACAGAATATGCAAAAGAGTTGAATAAGGTTAAATTTTTGCTCTTCCAAGTTTACAAAATTAAAGTGAAAAGCTTATAATCAGTATAATTCTAATACTTAGTCAACTCTTAAGATGATTTCTGCCACATAAAAGAATAGAAAATACAAAGGAGCACTGCAGAAAGAGGACTATATAAGCATATTATGGAACTAAACACATCTGGTTGTGAGGAGAGAATGCCTAGGAACACAAAATATACTGTTAGTCTCAACTCCTTAAAGGAAAACAGGATATAAAGGAAATAAGATATGTCCAGCAATGACCATTTTACTTAGTATAAAGTCACGTCATACTGAATTTAAACTGAAAAATTAACAGCATTGCTAATTATGAATTACTTGCCTAAAGAATCACACCAGATCAAGGAAGTACAAATGTTTTTAGTGGCAAAATATAAGCAAGGAAGTCTACACAAGTATATGGTGTGAATGGGACTTTCCTTTGTGTTAATAAAAGCATATGCATAATTGAATCCTTGGAAAAACATAAAAAAGACTATAAATTTATACCATTATTTCAAAATAAACTCTTGAAAACTATAAATTCATTCAGTGCTAAACATTTTGGATCAATCAGGCTGAACGAAGTTCCTTTACTAGCAAAATATGTTTTAAAATGCAAATTGAAAAAACTATCCTTTGCCACTAGCCATGCCTGAATGACACTGCTAATCTCTGCCAACTGGGCTGAATTCTATTCCGACTATATTTAGGACCCCTGAGGATGGGTGGTAGGCGTAGATTAGATATATCCAATATAAAAAAGAAGCAAGATACATAGAGAATTAAACAAATAACACTTATTTTCATTCTCCAAGTCTCTGATAACCCAAGGATCCACTAACAAAATTTAGATTTTTTTCTTAATGTCACAAAAACACCCATCAATGCCCAAATGTTAGTAAGGACAGAAAGCATATGAGGCTCCCAGAGCTTCTCAAACCCACCTATTACAATTTAATTGATGAAATTACTGATATATTCTACAGTAGTATTTTTATACTATTTCCAAGAAAGTAAATCTTCAATTTTTTTTTCCAGGTCTTTTTAATTCCTTTTTCAAAGTTAAGTCCAAGACACTGATGTACCTCTCTAAAGCTTAGAACAAAACTATGCAAGTAGTCAAAACTTTTATTATCCCTTCATTTTCTATTTACTAAGTTCTAGACAACTCCCATCAGAAATGCTATTATTAGTCCCCTTGTAGCATAGGAAACTACCCGAAAGACAACTGCAATACTAAGAAGCTCAGAAACAGCTATGATTTCTACTCAGATTCATAAATCTAGGAGTATGTCTACTCATGTGAACACACAGGCTCTTAATTCCATTATTTATTAAGCAAAGGACATTCAGGTGTTCTCTAACACTGAATAAACACAAGTCAGTTGATCACTGATAACTAAGCATGTTAATTTTGGTGCACTTCTATATGCAGAAGTTATGTGATAAGAATGTGAATAATACATCATAGAATAACATATGAACTTCTAATTTACAAGGCTAGTTTGTCTGTACAAAATTTACAAAGCTATTTTAAAGAGACTGAGAAGATATAAATGATTTGCGGCCAGTATATATTTTATGGATTTCTGAATGTTTCTCAATTTCTCATAAATTTCTAGATACTCCACTACTAATTCACTGCTTCAGCATTACTGGAAAGGGATATTTGTAATATTAAAAAAAATGCTTTTCTTTGCCACTGTTTTTTTTTTCCTGTTTTGAGCAATACAGTACGTTAACATTTTGTGTGCAAACCCAGCAACCACAACCTTAATTAGTCTACAGTTTATTGCAAATACATTAATGTAAAAACAAATTCATACACAGTAATCAAATTGAAGTATGTATATAGCTAGAGGAGAAGAACAGTAATGGAATGCTTGAGTAAGAAGTTTGCGGTTTTACTCTAATGACTGAATACTTTTTAAACATCTCTAAGCCCAGCAGTAACCGTTGTTATGGGTTTATTCCAACTATTTGCTATTTAATAGATAGCATTTTAACTCATAGTATGGAAAAGTTAATCCACACAACTTTTCTAGCCTTGCCCACCTTTTGTTATTTTCATCTTAACGTTAGTAAAATTTCTAGATTACTTATCCAGCCCTGCTTACTCCATCCTTCCTCCCTTGCAGCTAGCAACCATCCACAACTCATCTATCGCATTGTTTTTCCATTGCTGGGAGTGCAGCAGAAAAGCAGGCCTCAGTAGTTCTTAGGAAATAAATATTCTAAAGAGCCATTTACCATTGCAATGACTTTCAAGAGACACTGAAACCTTCCTGACATTTACCAGTGTACTGTAAAAAAAAAAAAATGGTGAGATGGCTGCTACTTTACCATTTTTAAAGGCAAAATTCTTGCCCAATAAATTATGATGGGAATTGGAATTAGGCTCCTTGTTAAAACACACACATCTCATGGGCACAAATCTGATTTATTTTCTAAGCCAATGACAATATTGATGCTTATATTATCCCCTTATATCCTGCTGCAAGGATACAGAGATACACAAATGAAAAGATTAAAAAAATAGTACCTCAAACATATAATCAGGTATTTTATTGTCTTCTCACTATCACTGCACTGCAACTCACCTTGCAAACTGATCATAGCTATCTTTAAAAAAACATGTCCAGATATACTAAGTGTACATATGCGTATATTAATAATCTTAATTCTAACCATCTTTACCAGCAGCTGGCATATTTATATTTTTTCCATATTTATTAATGGACACGATCCCATGTATTTTAAGTAATGAATACAACATAAACCAGACACACTTCAGAACACTAGTGAAAATCTATTAAAGATTAACGAAGTTCACATTGGGAAGTTTTTAGCTTCAAGGAATCCAGATCAGGGAAAAATATTTTGGCAATATGAAGTGATGGGCAAACCTCAGACTTTTAGCAAAGATATAGTTTTTAAAATATTGTACAAATGTTCAGAATCACTTCTTCAAAGGAGAGAAACAGGATAACTAAAAATAGTCATTTGTTGAAACACTATCAAAGCTTTCTACTCATCCATGAATTGGGAACCCACGGGTATTTTAGTCTGTCATGCCTCCTGCACATATTCAGTGTGATAGAAAATAAAATATTAAAAAATGCTACAGCAGCACAATTGCTTTAAAAATGGAAGAATACACATATCTCTGGGGCAACTCAATCCTACAAAACAATCACATATTTTATTACTAGCATTTCTATGCTGGTCTATTTAACCGTATTTTTTAATCAACAATCTGTGCAATAATTGCACAAGCATTCCAGTGTCATAGATCTGTACACACATAAGGGAACCTTTGGCCTGAGGGGCAGCTGTGACCAATGAGGCTGCTGCATCTGGCCAATAGAGGGCAGGGTTGAGACTTAAGCCTCCATTTGTCCACCACAAAGGGACATAACATGCAGGAGCAATTCTTTTTCAAAGTACTTAATGCAGAATAAAGAGGGGGATTATTGTTCCTCACCTTACGTCATTTCTCCTTCTGTTTGGAAGAAGTCCTCTGAGGACAGAACTTTCTCCCCAGGAATCCAGTATTTAGCAGCGGAGCTCTCTTTTCCCCCCAAAAGCCCTCTAATATCTAGCTCACCGAAAGAAGGTAGGTACATTCCAGCACACACATCCAATTTAGTTTTCCATCTGTTTTATTATCAGCCCTGAATAACAATAGCAAAGACATACAAACAAAACCCATGCACTGTAGCCTCCTGATAGACTGAAAATTACTAATTCTCCTCCTCCTTTTTTCCGTCTTTCTCTTTTGCCTTCAGCTTCAAGTTTCTGTACAACAATGTGAACACAATAATCTGCACCATCAATGAGTCCTAAAAAGAGCTGCCCTCTTTTGACAACAGCCACTTGAGATGTATTGTACTGTAGTACATATTTTATAACTTCATAGATTGATCATAATTAATCTTTTTAATGGTTCTTTGCTGTCTATTTTTCTTGGCAATTTCCAATAGCTAGTTAAAAGTATGTGCTCAGAGTTCTATTTAACAAACAGAAACTCGCAAATATCATTCAGAATATCAGAGGCAAACAAAAAAATTCAAAGGAATCAAAAAGTATTCTTGCAAAAATTGCTTGATCCACTCTAGTAGGCAGACAAAATTTATATTTTCATTTTAATATACTCCTACAAACTTCTAATGCAATTTCCTTGATAGCCAGTCCAAAGACTAGCACTATTTAAGTATGTCAGGAAGCATTATGCTGATCTGAACATAGCATTTCCTTGCAATTCAAATAAGTGACAGGAAAAAAATTAAAAGTGTTTTTAGGCATCATAATGTTATCAATAAACAGGTTTGAAGAAAACCTTTCAGGCACTATGCAAGCATTGATGACAGAAATGGAATTCATGTCTGACTGTCTTCCAGATAATGAGACCAAAAAGATTGAAAACTGCTTAGTGATAAATTGTTGTAAAGTGGGGTTTTTTTAATGATGATTAATTGAGCTTAATTAACTGCTGCTTTATCAATGATTTTCCAACACTTTTGGAAAAGATAACCTTCTTCAAAAAAGTTGGTCATAACAGCCAAGAACAGATCCTTTTAGCAGCATAAAAGTTTAGCTTTAGACCACATCTGTCCTGGTCCTCCAGATCTTCCAACAGAGCACCCATTGCCACTGTAACTGAGTCCATCCACTTTGAAGTTGGTCATCCTCTTCTCTTTCCTTCCATCTTTCCCAGCATTACAGCCTTCTCCAGAGAGCTAGGTTTTCACACAATATGTTCAAAGTAGGACAATTTGAGCCTGGTCATTTGTGCTTCAAATGAGAACTTTGGGCTGATTTGTTTGATGATCCATTTGTTTGTTTTCTTGGCTGTCCACAGATTTCTCAGGTGTTTTCTCCAACACCAAATTTGTAAAGCATCAATACTTTTCTATCCTACATTGACATTATTATTATAATCTATATTATTATAGTTATACAGTTATATTATTATAGTATTTTATTATACATGCTGTAAACTATGTAGAATTCAGTTGGATTGAGGTAGTGTATCAACTACATAAATAAAAATAATATTTAGAAACATAACTGCTCCTTTTACTTAACACCTGCCAACAACAATTTGCAAAACTGATTAATGTATAAAAATATACAAAGAGTTCAGACAACTCTGTAAAATTTTGACACTACATGGGAGACCTCTGAGTCACGGTAGCTAGGAGCACCTCTATATTTTGCCAGTTTCCCATCCCCAAAATGGAAACACTTTCTGATTTCAAATAAGCTAAAGCTAGTAGAAAAATGACAAATAATTCCCTCACAAACTGAAATACCAACAAGTATTTAGTGCATATTCCCCACTGATGAAACTCATTTCAAGAGGCTATTCCCATATGACTAGCATAGGTTAAGAGTGGGCAAAACAGTTTAAACAAGAGTAGACTAATGACTTTGTGAACTTGGTTTTATAAAAGCCAGTCCCAGATAACCACTTCCACTTCTGAAACCACAATGCTTGCACAAAACTAACCACAACCTTTCATTTCTGTGTGTATTTTACATCAAATTGAAGAAGCATGCTACCAGATTTAAGAGTTACAGATTCTTTTAATGATAAAGTACTTCAGTGTTTGGTCAAACCAGTGTAGAATGACTATGAATTTGCTTAAATAAGTCAGTCATCTTTATAGTGCTCATTTTGTTAAGCAGCAAATTAAAATTATTCCAGACATACTGCCCATGCAAAGCCACACCTCATTCATGTGGATACAGGTACACAACTAAGTAGTTTTCCCTTTGGCAATTTGCACATGTCATTCCTTTATCCACATTGAGAGGCCCATATCGTTAATTCACACCTTATGCTTCATGCCACATCCCCCAATGAGATCATAACAAAGACGGCATAATTTCACTGAGTTGTTTAAACAAGTTCAGAGGTTTAAAGTGCATATCCCAAGTCAGCACATCCTGTTGCAATCCTAAAGATAAAAATGGGTTCCTAACAGAGACAGCAATACTTTAGCCAGCAATGGCCAAACCCTGGAGAGTACATGACAAGCATTATCACAACTCAAGAAAATCAACTTACATCTAAAGGAGATATGAATGACTGGATTACACAGACATGATATTTGTATAGTCCATACTACTATTCTATTTCACTGCCAGTACTCCTCTGTCCAATTAGTTAACTTTAAGTAGTCCTTGTTCATTTATTGCAGAGATTAACAACTCCCCTCAGGTCATGGGACACAACAAGCTTTGTATGGCAGGTTGAGGATACTTCAAATGTCAGTAGGACCACAGCCATTTTGCAAGAGGGTGGAAGTCATGAGTTTTAAGAGATAAACTGGGTACCACAAGCATGTGCAAGATGTAATCTATGCATTTTGCTTTCCAAACCCCCAAAATGTAAAAAAACAAAAAAACCTGCATATCCTAAGGGGCTCCGTGAGTCACAAAAAGGAATTTTGACAGGCTATATGCAATCCTCAATTCACTTTTTGTCCCTCTGACCTACTGGACACAAACTTAAATGTGAAGGGGAGGCATAAGGATCAATTCAAGTAATACAATAGGAAAGATAAAACCATCTGCCTATAAATGGAAATCACTTATTCTTTTAATGGAAACAAGTGCATGAATTTTTTCTTGCTGTCAGAAATTAGGATAGTATTTTTAATGTAGAACCATGGGGGCATAGTAGGCCACCAATCCAATATAAAGATCAATAGCTCCTCTAAGAACTTAAAGTTTGCAAGGACATACTGCTATAAGCTCTTTACAGGATGCCAAGTTCTTGTGAGATGTTTCCAAAGGATAAAAAAAATCCACACAAAAAAGCAACCCTTAAGATCAGACAATCCATTTCCTTTTCCTGTTTTCTTTTTTATACCTCTGTATTCAAAATGCACGCTAAGAAAATCCTGCTTCTTCTTAGTAATTTTAAACAGTGTCTTCTTTTTTTGCTGAAATTTATCCCATATAAAGCTTTGATTTTTTAAAATTTGCTGTGGAGTTTTGTTTTTTAATTTCCTCCTCCTCCTGCCACTTCTTTAATTAGAGATCGTGCTTTCAAAACAAAAGTAATGAATGTACATACATAACTGTACATATATACACACTAATCAGGCTATTCCCTTGGAGTAACTAAATATGAAATAACAAGGTAAAGAAATTAAAAGCATGAGGTAAGAAAAAGAACTGTGAAATCTGAGGTTAAATTATAACCTCTCCATACCTTTTTCTAGTCTTGCAAACCATCCTCCATCACATCTATACACATTTCATACATTGCATTTTGTTCTTTAAACAGTGAATATACAACTTCCTATCTTTTTATTTAACCTCTGGCTGCTTCTCATAAACAAACTTATATTGTTTATTTATGCAACATCCTCCATCAACGATCTCATGGGAAGAAAAACTGCTGGGTTAGAGAGAGAAAAAAATTAATGTAACTGCCCCCTTCAAATTCATCTGATCAAGCCTGTTAATATGTAGGCTGGATATGCTATGCATTTTATTATTAGCACTGGTTTTCATATTTCTTTTAAAAATGCATGCATGTGTTCACTGTGTATCACAAGATGCATTCAACAAATGCTAACTTCAATATTAAAACCAACATCAATCAGGAAAGAGCAGCTGTAAAGCAACTGTAGATTGCTCTAGAGTAAATAATAAAATAGTTTTATGGTATTGATAACAGGACACACCAAGCAAACAGTCAAGGCACCAGAAGAATTATAGTTCATAAAAGTGTAGTAAAGTTTCTTAAAAGTTCAAAACAAACACCTGAAGTTATAAAAGAAATCAGTAAACAGTGAAATTCTCAGCACTGGAAATACATATTGTAAAACAGCCTCAGTATCTTTGATCTGGCATCTTGAAATACGTTGTTATTGCATCTCCTGGAATTCCCAGCCAGCATAGCTGGAGAAAACATATTGGGGAAGACTTCCTCTGAGTAACTGTATTCATACACATATAAGATTGTATTCAAATACACTAGTAGCAAGAGGCCATCACTGGAAAGGGCAAGCTCAGAGGTTTTGGTTCACTTTGTCTTGGGAGGAGCATATGGGCTTGGGATTATTTTTAACATTAATAGGTAATTAACCCTGTTTAATCTTCACCATAACCATTTTTTTCATCCATACTGAAATTCAATGATTTGCTGCTAAACTGGAGCAGTATGATCTTGCAATTCTGAGTTGCAGGAACCAAGCACTACACATGGACAAAGTGTGCCACCAGAGGGGAAAAAATGCCCTTAATTTCATTATGCAATCCTTTAACAAGAATCGATCCTACATCATTTATCATACTGTTAGACAGACAGAACTCCCTTGCTAGTAAGATATTTAAAGTTATTTAAGAAAAGACTGGAGAGCCATTTGTCTGGGATGTATGAGGATTCCTTCACTGGGCAGGGGTTGGACTATATGATCTCTAAGGTTCCTTCCAACCCTATTATTTTAACTTTTAAATAAAGAAATGTCTATGGCTGAAAATCTTTTTGGTTTTGTTCAAACATTAAATCCATAGCAAGTTGTTAGCATCAACACAATCTTAATCACCTCCAACTTCCCTATTTCTACAAAGCTGCTAGTTATATACTACAGAGAGATTCAGAGTAATAGGCATATCTGAATAGAGTCTTACTACAGATTTTAATAAAACTCTTGAAAAATCACAAAGCAGCTCTCACATACAGGTTTTGGTTGAAAAATTTGTCCCTCAAGTATTTTGGCAGCCAATCTGAAATATGAGGATTTAATAGGTTTCCTTCTTATGCTGGTAGATCCAAAAAGGATGTTCTGAATGGAATGAAAATAACTCAGTACTATTATTGCTCTGAATCTTTTAGTTCTCTGTAGATATTAATAATTTATGTCATAAGTTCAATGCAACAAAACAATTACATATATTAGGCCAGCAAGTATTGTGTCTCCACCCAAGTAATTACCTGAGCTTTCTTCAAAACCAGAAAAGCAAGCTCCAGCATCAGCTACTGACAGAACAGAAACCTAGACATAACCATCTAGCTCTAACCAGCAGAAAACTTTCAACATTTACTAAGACAGAAAGAGAAGAGAAGAGAAGAGAAGAGAAGAGAAGAGAAGAGAAGAGAAGAGAAGAGAAGAGAAGAGAAGAGAAGAGAAGAGGAATAAAGACCAAGGTTACACTCATATTCCTGGTATTTGTTTCATATCACGTATGGAGTTCCTGAAGCTTTGCTAAAGAAAAGTGAACCATTCATTGGATAGGAACAAGCTTTTCTGTAATAACTGATGCACTACTGAAACAAATATTATCTGGATACTCACCCAAATTTTTGCTTGGGAAAAGCTATCTGGAAGTATGCCAATTAGTCCACAAACAGGCTTGATGCTTCCCTAAATTTTAAAAAGTGGCTCTAAGACAACCTGAATTATTGCCACACACTAAGCTGGTAAAGTGTCCCTCTCCCATGGATGCCAGTGCAGGGCTGTTTAATTACCTTGCCCTGAGAGATGTACCATTCTTCAGGTCGCTCATTTATGGCCTCACCTTCCTCCCAGGATTGTTGTAATAGGAAGCTACATATGTTACTACATTCACACTGTGAACTTTCCAATCAAAAAATGGATTATAATAATTGTTTCATAACATTGTAGTAATATTTTAATGTGAACTTTGTGAAATTTACCTAATAAATGGAATTTAAGTAAACAGGATGCATTCATTGCCTTAGGATATTATTTATATTATGGCCTTCAGCAGGTTTCTCTGATGACTCAAGGAGACTGTGATTAACAACCTGGGTTTAAAAACTGTTTTATCCTGGGGTTTAAATAAAGAGAAACTGTTAACAATAATTTACTTGCTTGAATCCTACAGATGACCAAGATGAAAAAGTATGCTGGTCCAGCTTTTGTAGAATTACAACAAAAAAAATCTGAATTTCTTGAACTGAGTGAATACTGTACTGACTATGCAGCTGGGTGTCAGAAATTATGTATGGGCATACACTCAGAAGACAATAGAAGTGAATCAAGTAAATTAAAAACAGTTGCACTATAATTCTATGCATGTCTGTTATGAAATAGTTCTCCTGAACTCAATGGGACTCATTCAGAATATGAGGACGGGTGCAACCTCAATCAATTTCAGCATCTAGTAAGGGGGAAAAGCAACAATTAAGAAATCCCCTGGAAGTAATTACATAAACCTTTTCCATTAAAGTAGATTTCACAGAAAATGCTGAGAGAATGGATATCAGTTTTAAAAAACGGACCCATTAATTTGTTCCAGGGTTATTCTTTACTTCTGTAAAATAAAAAAGCATAGTTTGGAAAATGCATGAAAAGAAATACAGATGTCTAGGTTGCAAATTTAAAAAGGCAGGCACATTCAAATGTTTCTAGGCTACAGCAATATAATATGCCAGAGTTCAGATCTAAGATTTTTCTGAATTCCATCCGAGCCCCAGCTTGCCCAGCAATGAAGAATAAAAACCTTCATCTCACTCAGTTCAACCAAGTATTCCCTATTACAAATGACAAGACAGAAAATGTCCAAAGCTTATCTGCTTTCAGGCTGGGACAGAAACACTATTTTTATCCAATCTGTTTTTCAGTGTCCAAGAAACTTTTTACATTACCTCGTTAATGCAAAGGAAACCATGATGGACCCAGAGGTAATTAGCACTACATTCATATACATATTTACTGAGACATAAGCCACACTGACATAAGTAGGACTTACTCCCAGGTAAATGTTTAAAGAACTGTTGGGTATTACCGTGCAATATTATTTAATATGAGAATAAAAGAAATATTTTAAAAGAAACAAGTTGTCAAGTTTTATAAATGAGTTATATAAGATCATAGAGATACTGAATAAAGCTAATAGAGGGAGACAAATTGCATACCCTTGAGAAATAGTAAGGAGGAAATGTATTAAGGGTGGCTCAAAAGGCAATAAGATTATGTATTTTAATGTCACTGAAATAGCAAATACCCTGCCTTAATGTATAAAGACTGCTAAACTCACTTCACTTTAATGACAGCAATGATGTCCAAAGTAGTCATACTTCCTAGTGCTAGAAATATCAATAAAATACAGGGATAATATAATTTCAGTTACATAAAGATTAAAGGCATAATGAAAAATCACAATGAACTAGAAATGGATGAAGATAATCTTTGAAGCTATTCCAGTTATCAGTGAAAATGTGCCACAACCCAATTCTGAGCAGTTTAAGCCTTGTCTACATGTTCCTAAACTATACATAAAATATAAAAGAAATTTCCTATTTTAGCTTCCTCTTTTTCTTCTCTCTTAAGACACACTGCCTTAAAAAGATCTTCAGCAATCTACAAAATGAGAAACATTATAGCCAGATACTCAAAATATAATGCCATTAATCCAAACAGCCTCATTCAAACTATAGAATAAAAATATGAACTTTTAATCCACAATTTGGTTAAACAACATTTGCTTCACTGTCTAATCTTTTACTGAAACAAACAGGACTTAACTATTTCCCAGACCATGATGTCAAGGGATGGAAAGTTCACCAAAAGCACTACAACTGCAAAAGCACTGTTGTGCACTCCCACCAATCTGACCTCTAAACAAAGTTTCTTGAAGAATTCAGGGCATAGAGAAATGGATGATTTTAACACAAAACCACTACTATAAAATTATCAAGAACAGCTGCAAGTAGATTAAGCAGATACAAGTTCATCTATAGAACATCTACTCTTGTATTAGCAAATACAAGCAAATAAACTTAAAATGTTACTATGGGACAGCTTGATCACTGAAGACATTTGCACTATACCAGAAACTACAAATTACAGTTTAGCAATATTTAATATTTATTTTTTTCAAAAAAAGCAATCCATAACTGAAGAAATATTAAAGTACTGTAAGTGACAGAAAGTCTTGTCAGCCAATTACATTATAGAGACCAGAGACCATTATATACAGCTTGATATTCCAATTAAAGCTTGCAGAGGAGAGCGTAGGAAAATATTTACCTTAAAAAAGGAAGCTCCTCTAAGACAGGTCAAGGACAATAGCAAGGAAAGTTGTCAGCTTCCTATACCATTCAATGTTGTTATCACATCTGAGCTGTTACCACAATCATTAGCAAATATTTTAGAACTGACTTACAGAGTAAAAAGACTATAAAAGGAATCAGGAAAAAGAAATGTATACTTATTAATTCAGTAATAGGAAATATATTCCACTACCACAACATACTTCCTGTCTATTTTGATGTTAACTGTTAGCTGCATTGAAGTGTAACATAAAATTAATAGTCCTACAGATCTTCTGCTAAGCTACAGAAACACATACACATTTTTATGTTACAACCTTCAAAAAGACATTACACAGAACAATAATCAATGCTTTAGCAGAAGAAAAAGAAAACATCTATATTATTCTATATTTTAGAAGATGAACCCAATAAGAAAACCCATCCAGAATTCCTGATATTCACAATCCAATTATGTTAAAAGGAACAGTATATCCATTCTCATTTCAACTAATACTTCCCATCCCCCAAAACAGGCTCAGCATTTTAGAAATATAAGACTGTACCACATTCACCTTATTTTGTAATCAGCTTGGGAATCCAGAAAATGATCTCACAGATCATTAATAGTCTATATCCCTACTGACTCCATGAATCATTTGCAAAATATATTCTTCAGCACTATTGCAGTGATCCCAAAACCAAACATTTATTTCTTGTAACATCTTTGTTCTTGGATGGCAAACTAAAATGTTGTTGGGTATGTGCTAGGGAAAAAATAGCTATCTAATACATTTTTTCTATTTATGATACTGCATTTAATCTTCGTAATACAGGCTTGCAGTGGCCCTGGATTTTGCATTTATATAATATCAGATGAAAAAAGTTCATGCTTTAAAATTATCACATGACACTGGTCAGCATCCAACATATTAGAAGTCCTAACTAACTGGGCCCATCCCCAACTACAATGGAATAGAAGCTGATTCTTCAGTTGTAGTTCAACTCCAATTCCCATCAGCTCTGGTAAACATAGTCAGTAACAAAGAATGAGAAATGCAGCCCAGACGTGAGATGTCACAGGTTCCTTTTTCTATAGGAGAAAAGAGTATCTTAGATTCCAAGACTACAATATTCCCAAGCTTCCAGCTGCTGAGAGGAAATGGGGTGGGTAGAAATGTAACTTGGTAAGGGAGGGGAAGCAACAGGGCCACCGGCCAACCATAACAGGTCTCTCTTCTATTACATGTACAGACACTTTAGTATTTAGTTCTGGAGAGCCAAATAAGTCCAGCTACTAAAATGACTGCAAAAGTAGAGATAACACACCACAATACTGAGAATGCCACTAAACCATTTGGGACATAGGTAGGCAATCTAACATCACCCTAAATGACCTTTACTCCTACAGTTGTACTACCTAATATGCAGGAACCTTCTACATAGCCCAAACCATCACTGCAGTTATATCAAGTTTCCAACTGGAACTCCTATCATGAGAAACTGCCAGTCTGGTGCCCCAGAAAACTATCAGACAAATACATTTTGGGAAGACAACCCAGATTGTTTGATCAGCAAATGCAAAGCAGGCTTGCCAATTTGAGAAGTGCATTCCAACCTCATTCATGTCAACCTTTGTGCTTTCCACACTGTCACAAGATTTAACCATTTTTATCCAAATTCCAAACAAACAGCAGCAGAGGGTACAAAGCAGCTTTATACTGACCTGTCCGTGATTGCGGACTGTGTGCCACTCATTGGAGCCCTCGGCAACAGGACGATTTCTTAGTAGCCAATCTGCATCTTACAGGTTATTTTATGTTACTGTCACTTTCCCACACACACACCCAAGTTCAGAATCCAGCTTTAATTCCAAAGGATAGTAGAGTTAAAAACCATGAGCAACACAGTTCTTTTCAGTCTTCCAAAAGATCCACATCCAAGCACACTCGGGAAAAGCCACCAGGACCTTCTGCCAAGAAGTAACGAAGGCCGTCACAGCCATGATGCACTCCCCGGGAAATCCAGCCATCGCCTCAGTTCGGAAGGAAGACACATCTCAGTTTAAGACAGCTGATCGCCCGAAGAAGCTGCATCTGCTTCAGTTCCTTCCCAGCCCTCGGGTTCCCGTCATTACAATCCCCGATCCTCTCCAGTCTCTACGGCATCCAAGCCAGCCAGGTAAATAAGGAGTTCGCCTCGATGCTGTAGCTCTTCCCTCCAGGAAGGCCCAAAGAAAACAAGAAACTGGGGGTGGAGGGGTTCAGGGCAGGGGAGCAGGAGGAGAGGCTTTCTGGCTTCTTCCCACCACCCTTTCAAGAAGAAGGCTTCCTCCAGGTCTCTCTGAGGTCCACTGTCTGGGCACTGAGCACAAGCCCCGACGGCCGGTGGCCCCCCAAGCCTTGTGGGACGGCCGTTCAAACCTTTGCCTTCATGGAAAACACACGAACACCCATCCCGAAGGAAGGAAGACTGGCCCTGTTCCTTAGGGGGGTGTCAAGACGGTGGGGTCCCCTTTGGCGCTGCCTCTTCCGGGGGGGCTCACACCATACCCTTGGAGATCTAGATATGAAATACAAATTCCTATATAGGCGTGTGGGGGGGGGGTGCATACAGCTCTATTAATCCCCCTGGGACGCGGAGAAGCCCCTCCACGCAGCCAGGCGCGCCCCTCCAACTCAGCCCCGCGCCTCGGAGGCCCCCTGCGGGCAGGGTCGGAGGGCGGCGGCGGCGGCGGCGGCGGAGCCCTCCTTGCCCCCCGGCCCTCTCCTAGGCCTCCGCGGGCTTCATCCCGCCCGCAGGACTGCTGACAGGGCGGCGGCGGCGCCCCCCCCGCCCCGAGCCCTTTCCGGCCCACTCGGCCGACTCGGCCCGTCCCGCCTGAGAAGCTTCTGAAGCGACGAGTAGCCGCCGGGGAAGCCGAGCCCGGTGGCCGCCGCGGCCGGTGAGGGGAGAAGGGGTCTCCGCTGCCTTGCGAGCTGCTGCCTTGCCGCCGCCGTCCTCGTCCGCCTCCCCTCCGGTCGCCGCCGCCGCCGCCGCTCCTGAGGAGAGCCCTTTCCTCAGGCCAACGGTCCCCGCCGGCTTCCCTCAGCCAGGCCTCGGCTCCCCTTCGGCAACCTTCGGCTCTTTCCGGAACTCCCGGGACTCGTTTCCCTTCGCCTCCGCTCTCGCCTTCCCTCCGATGCTCGCCGCGGCATCCCTTCTCTCTTCCCTTCCCTTCCCTTCCCTTCCCCCCTCGGCCACTGCGAATTTTTTTCCACCCGACCTCGGCAAGATCCCTCCGCCGGGAATGCGCCTGACGTCGTGTTTTTTTCACCCCGCAGCCCGTCGCCTCCGCCGTAGGGGAAAAAAAGGATGTGAGGAAAAGGAGTCCCTTGAAGGAAGGGGAGGCTGGAAGGAAGGAGCCCCGTTGTTAAGAATAGGGGGGGGGGGCAAGTGCAAAAGAAGAGAGTAAGCGCAGCTGTGTTATCTGGGATGGCGTGCAAAGAGTCAAGGGCAGCGCCGGAGAGGCGAAGCGACAAAAACGAAAGTTGGGGACGGGGTTGTAGAGGTTTTTCCACTCCAGTGAACTAACAAACTGGGTTAATCTCCTTCCTTTCTAAGATTTCGAAGTTAGGTTTGTGCGGGACACAGAAGAGGACAATCCATGCGCACGAACTCCGGCATCTGGGACCCGGTGAAAGTTTGGTCCCTGAAACGCACTTCCAGCTGCGCGAAATTTCTTTTTGTTTGCTAACTGGTTAGGGAGGTCTGCAAATACACGAGGAGAGGCTATTTATTGTTACTTCCTACGGACATTCTTCCAAAGAGCTGAGTGAGGGAGAGACCAAGTGTGGCCCGGCTAAGCTTGCCTTCAGGGCTTTTAAGTACTTACGAACCTGCTCTGTAACAAAAATGGGTCTTTATATACAAATATACATTATACGTTGTATACACATATGCGTTATATACAAAACATCGAGAAGTGGAAAACAGCGCGACACCGAATTAGGGGAGGCTGGAGGAGAACGAGCGTGCTAACACTTACAGAGCATTTAAAATGTCAATGCTTGAGTGATATCCGTTAAAATATTGCAATCGTGAAGATAGGATTGTAAGTGTTGAATTGTTTTATTTTTATGGCTTTGACGCTTAGCCTTTTATGGCTTTAAGGGAGGGGTTCCTAAACGTTTGGCCACCACACCTCCCTTTAGTGCAGTGTTTTCCAAGGGTGGCATTTTTAGGACGTGTGGACTTCAACTCCCAGAATTCCCTAGCCAGGCGGGGAACCCATGCTGGCTGGGGAATGTTGGGAGTTGAAGTCCACATGTCTTAAAGTTGCCAGGGTTGAAAAACATTGGGGCAGAGAGTCCAAAATGCTGTCTATTTTTATTCTGTTTCAGCTGCTGCTAGGACTGTCAGCCAGACAGCGATCCAGAAGGGAAGCCTGAACAAGTAAAAAAACTTCTCACACTGGCCAAATTCATGCACAAAATATGCCCAATTTTGTCATCTGCTCGGTTCCTACATTCTGATGAGCCACAATCAATACTTCACAAACCACAATAGTTAGATTCACACAGAATCCATGTCAAGAGCTGGCATTCAGCACAGGTTAACCATCCAAAGAGGAAATAGGAAGCAATTTCCGAAATGTAGTCTTTTAAAACGATGAACCCTGACCAAATTTTCATTTCATTTTTTCCCCTGCTCCTGGGGCTGGAAGGCATAGTACCATTTCCCAGAATATTTGCGTTAGATTTCCTCACCTCTTAAAGAATAATATGGAATAGCAGAATCCTATCCTATCTCAGCAAGTGAGCTCAGTCTTCAATATGTTGCTGTCTGCTGCTAGCTTTCATCCTGCACAATGTCTAAGCTCAGTGATTTAGCTTATAAAGATGATGAGAGTAACTTGCAAAAGGGGCCTTTTTTCCTCCTCCTTACATTTTCCCCAAGATGGCCCTGCGGGTAGTAGGGTGGGGAAGGTCATTAGCTAAGGAAGGGACAAAGGGACTTATCCCCATACACTATGCAAGGCTGAAGATGCAAGATCCCCATATCATTTTGTAAAAAATAAAATAAAAATCATTTGGGAAGGGCGTAAGAAAGACATATTTACATTTACCCATGGTATGGAAACAATGGATTGGGGTTTCTTTTTCTGACATTACTCCCAGAATTGAAGCCAGTTGCTGCAGAACGCAAGCAGAAGCAGCCGTGGCATCTGTGTGGGCTTCACTTTGGCATTTGGCTTGCCGTGGGATAGGAGAGAAGGGAAAAGAAAATGCTGGATGACAAAGAGGTCTTGCTTCTCCGTTCTCAATGGTTAAAGCTGTTTATCCAATAACCCGTAAGATTAAAAAAGAAAGAAAAGTACTTTCCTTTGTAACCATGAGGACTAGATGCTTACAGAGCTGATTCTGAGGCAGCTGCTCGATACTGGGTTGGTTCCTAACCCTATTGCATTTATCCAGGGTTTGTTTAAGCTGACTTTACTGACTAAAATTAGCTAGGTTTGCATAAAATGCTAAGCAATAAATCATGATTTACGAGCCAGAACAGCTGCAGTCATGCCAGACTCGAAATCCAAACTCAGCAAATTACATTATGGCTTGGTACTGTATATGGTAGGAACTCACCTAAATCAAAATCTATACTGGTGTTTCTCAATCTTAGCAACTCTAAGATGTGTGGATTTCAACTCCCAGAATTCCCCAGCCAGCATGGCTGGCTGGGGAATTCTGGGAGTTGAAGTCCACACATTTTAGAGTTGCCAAGGTTGAGAAACACTGATCTAACATTTCTTCAAGCTGTAGCTGTGAGCCATTTTCTTCCCAGATGAAAAATGAAATGAAGTATTGAAACACAAGTTGCTTTTTTCCCCCTTTAGACATTAAAATATGAAGGTTTTAAAAATAAAACTGTGCACCAAAACTAACCACGCGAGAAACAGTTTAGACTGTTTGAAAGGGTCCCATAGTTTGTAGGTACTAAGAAAGAGTACAAAAAGGAGGGTAGAACTTTTATTTTTTACATTTTCGTGACTCCCATATACTTAACCGCTCAGTGTATTGACTCAGGGAAGAAGAATGGTTGAGCTGAAAGTCCAGCACGCAAATTCTTTCTGGAAATTGACTACTCAGAATAAAAGGACTGTAAACTTTTATTGACTTCTGCAGTTCTCTTTAGATCCACAGCTACCAGGGGAAAACACTGTGACTAGTGGAAGCAAAGTTTCTATGGAAGGACTGCAGCCCCATTTATTTCAGCTTGCCGGGAAATCCATGGGAAACCTGAGTTCATTCATTCTCTAATGCTACAATCTGTCACTGTTAAAGCTTTAACATCAGTTCCCTTAATTCACAGCATTCTGGCCCAAGTGATCAGCCTGCACAATATCCACTGGGATATCATGGAAATTTAGAAGAGTTTCTAAATTTCCAGGAAACACTCCAAGAAGGAGAGCACAAAGATTAAAACAGCAAGGTTACATGAAATTAAAGATGTCTGCTGAAGTAATCTACTTCGTCGTAGGATCGAAGCAGCACAAAAGCCTTTTTAATAAAGATTTACACATTAACATACGCCAACATGCACACTCCCCTAGTGCAGTGTTTCACAACCTTGACAGCTTTAAGATGCGTGGACTTCAACCCCCAGAATTCCCCAGCCAGCATGGCTGGCTGGGGAATTCTGGGAGTTGAAGTCCACCCATCTTAAAGCTGCCAAGGTTGAGAAACACTGCTCTAGAATGCAATATGATAGGCTAGACAAAATAGATTGTTTTGAGGGGTTTTAGATACAGTATTCTCTCATTTTTGGATCTAAGAATGAAGCTTGTTGAACCTGCTGCAATTTTTGTAGACACCCCAGACTAAAAAGATTTAGTTTGCTAATCAACAGCCATGCCAGAGGCACACAGAAAGGAAAACTGGGCCTTTACAAGCTGTCACACTACTGTTGTTGCTTTTCATAAAATGGGCTTGCAAACCTCATTTTTAAATGAATGTGTCTGTTGAAAGAGAACTAGAGAGAGTAAACCTGTGGAAGATTATGAGAGAACGGCTATGAAAATGGAAATAGTAGCATTTCAAGAAACAACCATGATGCCTGGTTTGTACAAAATGAATTCGATCCAGAAGAAACAAAGGCCTTCTTCACGTACCATACAAAGCCACAAATTTATTACACTAAATGAACCCCTGTTTCGGTTAGATTGATATATCAAACCATAAACCATGGCGCTTGATTCACACTTCATGAATGTGACTTGTTCAATTTTGGCCTAGAGGGACGTGTACCTTTAGCAAACTAAATCCAGCAATCCATGGTTAAGCGAAGCATATCTTAGTGCATGTTATGAACCTTAGTACTTTTTTCAAACTGTCATAAGATATGATAGCCAGAACCTTTGGTGTTTTTAAAGGGGACTGGACAAGATTCAGAGGGAGGAGGAAAGATTTATTATCAGCTATTAACAACTAAAACAGTGTTTTTTTGTTGAGGCGCACAACGGCGGAGCAGAGAAGTGACACGCACCATCGTGAGCATCGAGACTTCCTCTTCTGCACAATGACGTCGTGATGCAGGGGGCCTCATCACGGCCTGCCCTACACACACTGCCGATTTTATGCCCATAAAATCTTTTTATTATTTGTTATAAAATATAATACAGAGTCGCTGTGCCCATCACTGGTGGAACATGAAATCGCTGTTGCAAAGTAACTCAAACGACACGTATGTTTACATTCGTCTCAGTGAAGACTCCGTCAGTTAGCCCTTTCAAAGGCGAAAGCCACTCGCCCGTTAGGAAGTAAGAGTCTTTGGGAACACAGCAGCACAGAAACCGTAGCAAAGGAAATCATGAGTCAGCCAGTAAATAAATAAATAATAAATAAATAGCTCTTCTCTTTACAGATGGACCCTTTTGCTTTCCTGTCTCTCAAGCCTGGCCATTTCGCAGGTAAGACACGAATCAAAGGCCAGGTGAGTCAATGAAATAAACCTGGTTTGGGACTTGGCATGTGCATGGTGAGATGAATATTTGAAAGTTCCTCTGTTGGAGAACCAAAGCAGACTTGTTGACCCTTGGAAATCTAGCATACCAAGGAGACACTTTAGCCCCCGCTTCCCCCATACACAAATCAGCCTGGCATGGAAAGGAGAATCAGGTCACATTGGCTGCAGTGTCAATGACTCTAAATTCTGCAGCCCCACACCTAGGAGTCAAAACTGGTTTCAGAAGTCCTTTTTCTAGTCTTAGTTGACTCTCCTTTGCTTACTAGAGATGCTAACCCAAAACATTCCATGATGATTCAGCATTAGGATTGGCAAGGAAACCATGGTAATGCAGAACATCTCCCAGTTTCCAGTAGCGGTGAATATGTGTAGCTCAGGGTTGAACCGTGGAGTTCTCTGAGCTTGGTTCTTTTCTTGCAAACATTTCATTACCCGGCTAGGTAACCCCAAGGACTCCACATCTTCCAGTTTATATTCTGGAAGGGGGCAAAGGTGGAGAGAGGGATTTGGAGGGTTATCTGGAAGGACAGGCCTGAGGATGGATGGATGGATGGATGGATGGATGGATGGATGGATGGATGGATGGATATTCTCTATACATTTACTGCCAGTGGCCTATAGGTTCACTGTTCTCCTAAGAGGACCCATGAAGAACCCGTTCTAAATTGTTTAACAGCCTGCACTCTGCTGTTCCATATCTTGCCCATGTTTCATCTGGTCACATTAGCTCAGATACACAGAGATAGAGAAGAGGTGGAAAAATCCAAACCAGGAAAAGTTTGGAAGTGGCAATCAACCCATGAGATTCTTTAGAAATGCCCCTGGGTTAATGGGATTATGCTTTAATTTTGAAGAATAGAAAGATTATCAGAAAAGGTTCCCCACAACAGGAGGGTGTGCAACATATTCCACTAAGCATAAACATTTGCACAGGGCTGAAACAGGAATCAACTCTACTCTGGCTTGCAACATATGATGCATCTCTCTATGTATCATACTTATTTCCCATCCTTCCTGCAAATTGCTCAGGATACCAACTGTGATGGTGGTCTCATTTCATCCTCAAACAGCTCTGTGAAGTAGGGTAGCTTCAGAGAAGACCAGCATCAGCCAACTGAGTGTCACGGTTGAGCAGGGATGTGATCCTGGATTTCTCCAGACTTAGTCCTGTGATCTACCTACAACACTGCCTGGGCCCCTTCACTCTGATAGAGACCGTGATTCAAATGTGACCTTGCAGGTCCAGCCCAGGCTAATTATTGATGCTAAACCTTGAACAGGAGAACATGGAGTCAGTGACTCTTCAGATATCCATTGGTGTTCAGATTCACCTCTTTGTTCCACCAATCCTTCCAGGCCTGACATTTCTTAATGGTTTTGCGCCGGGCAAACCTGCAGATGTTTACCATGAAAACCCAAGACACTGCATACATGATGAGACCCCCAATCTTGATGAAGCACCTGGGCCTGGGTGACAACAAGACGCAGTACATCAGCCATGCCCCAACCCCGATCCTCACTCCTGCGAAAAGCACCACGAAGAGGAAGTCCACCACATCCCCTGTCAAGCTGGGGTATAGCCCCTTCTCCCGCAGAAACCAGCGGGCCTGCAGGAAGGGGTTGGTGAGCTCGCTGCCGAAGATGACGGCGTTGACCTCTGTGGCGGACTCACCTAAGGCGAGGGAGGCGCTGATGCCCAAGATGCTGACAGAGTGGTGGACCAGCATCAAGGGCCCTTCGGTCTGAAAGTAGACACACCAACCCAGGTCAAACAGGAAGTAGCCCAAGCTGATGCACAATGCGTGGACCTGAAGCACAGTATTTGGGGACCCTGGAGGAGAAGAAAGGGAATAGAGAAAAATCACGGCTGACACGCAGATCACTTAGTTACTAGGTTTCATTTTTTGAAAAAGACTGAATACTACCAGAGAATCAAGGATTTCATTTGGTTTGTTTTTAAAAGGATCTCATTTGGTGATTGATTCTACATAATTAGTCTGCCCCTCCACTGCTGGTAATGGGGCCATAATAATACAGGAAGTGGGCTACGATGATCAAGGGCAGGAGGGAGCAAAAAAAATTATGATAAGAGTGACAGGTTTGTACAAGATTGAAGGGCTGGTATTATTTATTCTTGTAAATGTTGTTATTGGATTTAACATTAAAGCATTTTTATTTCATCACATTAAGGAAAGAAAAATAGATGTTGGTAGGACTAGTTACAAATGTATATCATAAAATATATACAAGCTAATAAGGTCTACCTCTCCTATTTTGTTATGGTCAATAAAGAACTGAACACAGTATTGTAAACCTAGATGTAAGTCATTCCAAGAGTTCTGGTGGATTTATTTCCCTTCCCTTTCTGAATTGTCCTTAAAAAAGCAGTGGCTGATTTCCTGACCTCCAACTAGTCTTCAGTGGTGTGGTTTCATCATGGTTTGTGGTGGGAACCCAAGCAATAAAGGCAGAATCAGTGCCTGATTCTAGGTACAGTAAATAGACCGGACGTACCTGGGTGAGTCATTGGCCAGGGACCATCGATAAACCCAATGTAGCTGGAGAGGCAAGTGGCAAAGACCCCATGAGTCAACGTGACCAGTCGGCAGCTCCACTCGCAGCTGCGTTCTCTGTAGTGACGGCAGGACCACGCGTAGAGGGAGAGCCAGCCCCACAGGCTGAGGGCCACCCAAAGCATCATGGCCACCATCTTCTGCAATGGAATAGAAGGGAAATGTGGGAAGAAATAAATCCTTGCAAACGTTACAAATAGCAATACGACTGACAACCAATATATGCATCTACACAAACACACACACCCAAAGATCGCCATGGACAAGCCACAAAGACATCAGGAGGCCAACTTTCATGACATCGTTGGAGGCATGACACCATTATTTAAGGACATCATGATTCTGATACAAAGAGGTCATTTAACAACAACAACAACAACAAAAAAGCAATTTATACGGCTGCCTGTCTCACTATTGCAATTCTGAGCAGTGAACAGCAAAACAACTCAGTTAATTAAACAAGGAATTATAACCACGATCAATCAATGTGCTAGAGGTCCAAAGAGATCATTCCATCTTACAATCAATAAAACAACAACAGCAGCAAAGCACCAACCCACAGGGCTCACTTAACACCCAGCTCAGGTGCTTAAATCCACTGAGTGATGATATCAAGCGTACAGAATTGGCCCTTCCTACAACCCCATGAATACCCATATAGATCTCTCCCTTCTGAAGATGGAGCAAACCCAACCCATCAGTCCCCAAGCTGGAGGACGGATATGCTCCGCAGTCAGGGAAACCCAAGGGTCAGTCGGAAAAAAAAAAAAAGGAAATATGGAACTGGAGCACCCTACAAATGGGATGGAGTCCTTTGAAGACAGGCATTCCTAGCTGGCTGGCATTCTAGGGAGAAATACTCCTGCAAGAAGATGAGAACATCTAGATACGTTTTTGAGACAGGTTCTTGACTTCTCCACTGGAGCGTTCCCATGCTGGTGCCGTATCAGCTGGGGATTATGGGAGTTCAAGTCTAACACCCTTGAAGGGCAGCAGTTTCCAGAAGGGAAAGCTGATCCATGAGATGGTGGGGCATAGGCAAGTATTAGCAATAAAAAGGACTCAAGGGAATTCCCCCCTCTCCCCAGTCCTAGGAACTGGTAAAGCAATTTTAACTGGGCAGCATCCTTAGATATTTCCATTCAGATCTGTGTTCAGCTTGGAGAAATACGGGCTAGGTGCATACATTGTGCGAAGGCATGATTTGGTGAGCAAGCCTGGTTCACGCCAAATATTAAACCAAGGGTGCCTCTTCCTTCCCTCCTACAAACCATGACTTCATCTATCACCCAAAGCTTTTGTAGGCGATCCCCTAAGCGGGGAATCTGAAATGTTTTCAACCCTGCCCAGGGGACACAAAGCGAGACTTTAAACGAGGCCTATTTAAAGTCAGAGAAAGCACCATTATGGGAATGTTGGTGAAGCCAACGACAGAACGAATAAATGGCTTGATTATATGCCATCACGTCGTTGTCGGTTCTTAGCAACCACATAGGTTTTCTCCATGACGATCTCTCTGTCTCTAACCTGGCCTTTCAGGTCTTCCAACGGTGACATAACAAATAATGAACATTAAATACCATCTACAAGTGGTGTTAGAGCAGTGTTTCTCAACCTTGGCAGCTTTAAGATGGGTGGACTTCTACTCCCAGAATTCCCCAGCCAGCATGGCTGGCTGGGGAATTCTGGGAGTAGAAGTCCACCCAACTTAAAGCTGCCAAGGTTGAGAAACACTGCAATAGAGGGTCCTTCCTGGATCTCTCCTTCCACCAAGCCACAGGAGACCTATGGCTGGGTTCGCACCCCATGGTAAGCCCTCACTCACTTAACCAGGGCATGCCAACCCCGAACCCTCAGCTCCCAACCCCACGGCTTCTAGGTCAGAGCAAGCCCACCGCGCGCACTCTGCGGCGACCCTCTCCTCCCTCCCCTCCCCGGCCGCGGCGCATGGGAGTCGCAATCCCGCGCATCAGCGGAAAGATGCGGGACGGCGCTCCAGCCTCCCCCGCGCCCGCTCGACAGCCCGACCTGTGACGCCTCCTTGCGCCCCGCCGCCAGCCTTTCCTCGGCGGACCCCGCAGCACCGCGCTCCAGCGGACCCCCGAAGCGCGTGCCCGCTGGGATGCAGCGCTCCCGGGCATCGCCGGCTGCGCCAGCCCGGTCCTTTCGCCCCACTGCCCCGCCCAGCCCAGCCCAGGCGAGGCGAGGCGGCGCGGGGAGAGCGCGCGGCTTCGGGCAGCCCAGCAAGCGGGCGCGCACCGGCGGAGCTCACCTCGCCTGTGGCGCCAGGCCAGCCGGCCACGGGCGTCGGGCTTTTCCAGGTCTCCCCCCGACCTCCCCCGGCAGCGAGGCGGCTCACGGTGGCCAAGATCACCGAGCTCCGCCCTGGCAGCGACGATGGGAGGCGGAGAACCGAAGCGGACTTAGGGTCACCTGCTGGTGCGGAGGACGGATCGCAGCGCCCGCAGGCAGCGCGCCGGCAGCCGGACAGCGACGAGGAGCCCAGCTGGCAACGGGGACGAGCTACGAGGAAAGGAGACGGCCTTGCCGGCTTGCGGCCTTAGCCTGCTGGCGAACGCGGCCAGGGGCGGCTGGCTCAGAAGACCCCCAGCTCAAGAAAGTTGGGTTCATGCGCCCCCGGCCCACAGCGGAGAACCGCTTTGCTTCCGATTGGGAAGGGCGCAGGAGAGCCTCGATCCTGCAGCGCGAGGCGAGGCGGAGGCTGCGCCTGCACTTAGGTTGCAAACAAGCAGAGCCGAAGTTAAGTCCCTCCCGAAGAGTTACCTGCGGCTCGGACAGTTCTCCAGGTCAGGGAGCAGCCAGAAATCTGATCCGGCCAACAGCTGTTGAGTCTCAACTTGGCAACGCGAGGGTGCCAGTCCCGGGTTTGAATGTAACCCGCACAAACCGAAAAGCATTTTGATCGTAACCCAAAAGCACTGAAAGTAACCCTGAGCCCAAATACATGGGCTGTGTTCACCCAGCATGCTACTGTTTGTTGAATCATGATGAACTGGGTAAACCACAATTGGCTGGGTTCAGATGCCTTATGGCTTAAGGTGTGTGAATTCAGTCTTTGTCTTGCAAAGGATCCCTGATCATTTCTTGGTTCTGCTTTTCTCAGCTTCAATTGCAACTTGGTTTTTAAAGTATATATTTCTTTCCCTGCAAATATAAATGAATAAACAAGGGTCTCAGGCATAGCATCAAACAGCACCCGAGGTTTAAACTGCAAGAAGATTGTTTGAAATCTTGTGGAGTATAAAAAAGGTGTCCAATTAAAATATTTTAGAAAGCAAACGCACCGATCCAGTTTGTCTTAGAGAACTGGAAATCAGGCAAGTTTTAATGGCTGCAAGACTAGAGGGTTCGTCTGTGTTGCAGATATGTATTGCTTTTATACCCATCCAGCTCTCCCAGCAAGCAGTCTGCATCTTCATCTCTGACCAGGAATCCTGGCTTCTTTAGCCTGATGCTTGCTTGTTGCCTTTTAGACGTCTTTGAAGTTCATTGATGGGTTGGGATGTTCCATTATTTGGCCCAAATTCTGTAAAGCACCCCAGACAGTTTTTATATGAAAGGACAGTTGTCCTTTTATTAATTGATAAACCCAGAGAATAATACACAACTGGACAAGTACACTTTTTAAAGCCCATTCGTTCAGATTAACCTCCACTGAGTGTGTCTGCTTCAGTTTGGTGAACATTTTGTTGAGTTCTCTTACCATGGATTCCCCCATCATGCAAAGTTATCAAGAAATCATATCTACAAATTGCCATGGCTAGATTCACACATCAGACTCAGGTTTGTTAGACTGTGGATGAGTTTGAGTTTTTCTTGCAGCAAATATGACCCAGTTAAACTCTGCAAATAAGCTGGTGGGGCATTTGGAGAGAGATTGCTCGTGGGGATTAAGGGCAGCTTTCTGGAGCATTGCAAGGTTAGCACTAATTATTCCTCTGAGCCCAGGAGGACAATTTCAGTAGTACACAGCCAAGGGGAAACCCTCCTGTTAAAAACATGGCATGCGTGCTAAATTTGCACCCTTTGGGGTGCGAAGAGTTGTGGGGAGATCCCTAAAGGCTAGCAACAGTGAGAAGATCCAACGTCCTCTTTGTATTTATTCTAGAAGAACGCAAGAACACTCATCATATCCAGAGTGAAAACATTTGTTACGTTCTGTATTTAGGTCAGTTCCTCTGAAACCCATGTACCTTTGAATGTATTACAGAAGGGTTTTTTTAGGAGCTAAAACAACAATTCAATATTACCAACATTTTAAAAAAAAAATACAACAATCGTTTTGGACAACATCCAAGACATTTGGAATAGAGAACTGAAGATTCCTATGTTACAAAACCAATGGTTTCAAGTCCTGGGGAATGTTAAATATATTTGCTATGATCTAAAAATAAAGTTAATTCCACAAAAATTCTCTGTCAGGTGTATTGGTCTCGGAAAGGGAGGTTCAGAAAAACGGAGTTATCACTCTCATGTTGGAGATGAAACGTACTGTAGTGCATATATTCATCATCTCGGTGGTTAGTTCCTTACTGGTTGGATATTATGACTATGGTGAACCAGGTTCTTGAGGAGCAGAAGATAAAGGTTCAACAGTGTTAATGGATTGTTAAATTATAGTCTAGATATTTGGAATGTGTCCACTTATGAAGAGCTCTGGATACATCATGCTCAGTCAGTTGCTGAAAATATTGTTTTGTATTCCTGGAAGGACACTTGTGCGTCACACACCACAGACTGTCAGCTCTTCACCTTTGAATTGGCTCTTTATTGGCAGAAAGGAAGCACCAGACAATATGATTCCATGCAGTTAAGGTTTAATTGGTTGTTGAAACACTGAGCTGTAGCAATGTTTATACAGATGTAATTACTATGTCTGTATGCAGAAAAGTAGGGGAAAAAATCAGGTATATTGTTCCTTTGCTTGTGTTGTTCCTTTTGCAGTGTTTAGATTTTTGCATTTTCTTTCATTTGACTTGTATTTGCAGGTTTTTAAAAATATTTTCATTTGTAGTTGTAAGAAAATGAATAGCTGGAAAGGTGTTTTTTTTCCCCCAGATACAGAAGTTCACTCTTGAGCAATGAGTTCATGAAGCAATTCGAATCCCTTGGATTTGCACTGTGAAGAAATAGACTTGAGGAGACCATGGTAGGATGCGGTAGTAGAAATGTTTGACTCAGAAGGAATGGCTGCTTCCAGGAAGAGCAGACACACTGGCTCAATGTGATGTGAAATTGCACCCTCTGGAGGCACAAACCCTGTATACGTTTACCCAAAATCAACTGTCTATGATTGGCAGGTAGCCAACCTGTAGCTTAGCCGGGTAAGATAACAGTACCAGAAGTCTGGTTTCATGTCCTAATCTTGACCATCTGACAAGCATCTCTTCTTTACAACCAGAGTTACCTGCAGTGATTCTTTGAATCAGGTGGAACTCTGGCTGTCCCCCAGCTTGGCCACCAAAACAGAATGACCCAACCCTTCGTGCCTCAGATCCGTACTTCACTATAATCCATTTTAGCAGCCCCCTTGGGCAATGGCCTTTGACTGGATTGGCAGGGCAATCTGATTTTAGAATTAAGCCCTTCCTCTTGCATGTATCTTTTTCACAGGCCATTTCCGCTGTCTTTGTCACGTTTCTTTCTTCTGGAAGAACATGTTTAGTTCTAGATGTGACTCTGGAGCTGGGTCATGAATCCAGATCTGGCACAGAAGGTGTTGCAAAGCTCAGCAAGTTCCATTTGCTCCTTGCAGGTTGGGTGCAACAGGCCCCTTGATGTCCAGATTAACTTACTGGAAGATGTCTGTTACTCTTGGCGTGACCTTCTCTGGTTCTTTCACTTCTCCAAGCCTGGTATTTTTTGATCGTTTTCCTCCTGGCGAAACTCAAGACGTCCAGCATAAATATGAAAGACACTGCGTACATAGCTAGGATTCCACCCTTGAGTGTCACAATTGTCTTGGGTGAATTCATCACGGAATGCACAATCCATGCTCCCCCAAAGATCCGCAGCCCCAGGAAGAGAATCACAAACAAGAAATCCACCACATCCCCAGTAAAGCTGTGGTAGCATCCGCTCTCTCGCAGGAACCAGCGCATTTGCAACAAAGGGTTGGTGATCTCGCTCACAAAGATGATGGCGCTGATTTCAGCACCCGACTTGCCGGTGTCCAAGGCGAGCGTCATGCCGCACATGCAGAGCATGTGGTGAGAGAGCATCAAGTCACTCTCGCTGATGAAGAGGATGCACCAGCAGAAGTCAAAGATGAAATAGCCTAGCGACAGGCAGATGACAAACACTTGGAGTGGTGTGTTGAGGTGGCCTAGAAATATGGTAAGTTTAAAAAAAAAGGCAGTTCAGGGTTTTTTTAGATTTTTTTTATCCTGCCTTTATTATTTTAATAAATAATTCAAGGCAGAGAACATACCTCATACTCCTTCCTCCTCCTATTTTCTCCATAACAACAACCCTGTGAGGTGGGTTGGGCTGAGGGAGAGGGACTGACTGGCCCAAAGTCACCCAGCTGGCTTTCCTGCCTTAGGCAGGACTAGAACTCACCGTCTCCTGCTTTCTAGCCTGGGGCCTTCCCACTAGACCAAACTGCCTCTTTTCTCTCCTTTCTGAAGATCCCAAAACAGTGAAGTTGTAGATTTTAAAACTGGTTTAATTTTGACAATCATCCTGAATCTTTAATAAATATGCCAGCTGAAGTTCCATACCCATTCCTTGAACCACTGTCACTCAAATCAACCTTCTGCCAAGAAAACATCCTTCCTTGCTCAAAGAAAACTGTGGGGAGTGGCATTGAACATTCCATCTAGGAATCCAAATGTTGGAGTCTAGAATTTAAAATCTCTGTTTTCAAACTTACATTGGGGCAGCGAGCATGTGAATGAGTGACTTGGCCATACCTTCAGTTCCACGGTCCATGGGATTTGATATTTCTCCCTCTCTTCCTTGGCACTAACTGCACTAAGACTCGGTTTGTTTTAATCGTTGGTTGTACAAGCCACAACTGGCTGGGTTTGCACAACTTCCTAAGCTGTAAATTATAGTTTACACATTACAGTGTTCAGGTTCAAATAGCGTATTAAGATGTAAACCTTGTTTTGCAGTCCACAGCAGTTGGCTTCCTGTACTGTGGCACACTAAGTTAAGCTAAGCAAACCACATTATTGCTTAGCATGGCTTGTTATAAGCTACCATGAATCTCGAAGGATAAAGTGGCATACAAATAAATAAATAAATAAATAAATAATAACAGTACTAGAAGAATATGGTTTGCAGCTGCATACAAATTATTGCCTTGAATGTCAGCATTTTTATTTGCTTTGTTGGCTACTTGTCTGCCTTTATTTATTCCATTTTTAGACTATTATAATTCTGTCAAGATTAGATATCTGCTAAAATGTCCAGGGTAATTATAAAGTCAACACGCTCGGTAAGGTTACTTGAGCAGAAGTAACGTTTGGATGAAGAGTTCTTGAGGACTACAAAGCCTGTATAGTATTTTGCAGCCTTGAACCAAGTTATGGTCCTTCTGTCCTCCCTCAGTTTAACCCCCCCCCCCCTTTCCACGTGCTGCTTATTCCTGATACTCCATCTGTGCCTATCTTTATGTTGCAGCCCCTTAGGGGTTGGACACGTGTGTAGAGGCACATTTTTTAAGAAACAAAAATCAAACCTTCATCCTTGATCCTAAAGTGAATCATCAGTCTTACACACTGAAAACTCTCCTTGGGGCAAATTAAGGATGTTTATGGAACTTCAAGGATATTCAAGCTGAAACTCAACATTCTCTTCAGCCCCACTCCCTCTAGAAACCCTTTGTACATCAAGCCTCCTCCTGCTGCCTTCACATTCCTGATTTTCCTCTCCATCCTCACTGTAACTCGAAAACATACTGGGCTATTCCATGCTGAAAGGGTGGAATGACATGGCTTCTATTAATTTCATACCTCTCAAAATGCGGGATATTATCTTTGGTGCCACTGCCCAGCTCTTATCACCCCTGGGATAATTACAGGACTCCTACATGCTGATAACGAACAGGATTTGCAAATGCTATCTGTGTTGTATGGGGCATGGAGCCAAACGGCTTAGAGTAAGACTTTCCACCAAGGGATTTTTAGACCCACAAGGCTGGCAGGTGTTGCATGGAAAGAGTTCAGGTTCTAATCCTAGCTAAGGAAAGCTAAACGAAAGGCAAGGGAGGGCTTGTGAGGACATTACAAAGGAGACAACTTCTTCTATAGCAAGACAGAGCCAACATCTAAGCCCAAGAGAGCAGGACAAGAAGCGGTAAAGGAAGGAGAGAGATGAAAGATGGATGATCACTTTGAAAGAAGTAGCACATTACTTCCTCAGCTTGCCTGTGTGGCTCACAAGCTTTTGGTATGTCCTGGAGAGGAACTGGTTTCACTCGCAAAAGGAAACCTCCAGGCCTTATCACTGAAACTGGGTTGGCCTCTTGGTTGGCTAAAGGCTCAGAACCAGTAAACAAGCATAGCTTCCCCCAAACGTTATATAAATAGATAGACAGGCATAAGGACTCCTTAGGTGGTGACTGGCTTGACGCCAAAGGTGGTGTGAGTGTCAAGTGGTGACCTCAAAAAACATCTGCCTTCCCTGAAATTCTTGGGATTCATGCTTCAGAAATGACAGAGATATCCTTGACCAACTTGTCCCTGCATTGTCTCTGCTATGTACTACTCACATGCAACTATTACAGAAATCCCAGTATTTAACTGACTCACCAATGCCTATATAACGTAATGAATAACAGGGCCTAGATAGCAGAGAGCCACCTTCAAATCCCTACTTAGTTATAATCCAGCTTGTGGAATAGCCTAATGGCAGTTACTATCTCTCTATCTTTCCCACCTTGCAAGGCTGAGATGAGAAGTTTCTGGGGCACTGGGAACAGAACAGTAAAATGTCTGAGAGCACTGCATGCCCTAAACCTTTTAGGTTGCTGCTAGAAGCTACAGCCAGTGCTTCATGCCAGGGTGGGCACAAATTGGGAAAAAGATGGAGTAGCCCCAGAGGGAATCTGGGTTCTAGGTAGCACTTACAGCTGTCCCTTTAAAGTAGCTTGAGTTGTGGGTTCTGAAGGAAGAAGGTCTGATCTTCCTTTTTACTCTGATTCAGTGTCTTCTCCTTACTGTGGTGTTGAAAGCAACCTTGAGCAAAGGGGACTGGTGTCCACTGGGTTTCTCCATGTGATTGCAAAATGAGGGGAGGGGAGGAGATTTTAATATGTCTTTTTAACGTATATATATTTAAAAACTACATAAATCTGTTCCAGGGTTTTCACTAGAATAGGACAGTCACCTTCAACGAGGGCTGTTCCCCATACCAGCTAGAAGGTTCCAGGGCACATCGGTAAATTGTGCCACTGAAATTTGGTGGCACGAGGGCCAAACTCTGATGTTATGGATTCAGGTTGTTGCGGGTGGCTTGGAGGGAGACTGAAGAGTAGAAATAGTAGTTTGCCCCCCAGAGGCCTTCTGCTTCCACTTCCATCCTTATTTTGGGAAGGAAGAAACCCAAACTCTTGCTGCATACAGTACTTTCAAAGGAGAAGCTATTTGTCTCCTTCCACAATTTCTCTGCAGAAAAAGGCAACAACAAATCATTTCAGTCTTGTTACAGAGAAAACAATATGGACAGGTACCTGGAGTCACCAGCAGATGAACTGGACTTAAAGGACACTTAACTTACTATTTTGCATCATTTATGGAGTCCCTGTTAATTACAGGAAGAAGCGAGAAGCTGCTGATGCCAAGCAGAGACAAAAAGTGGGAAGTTTCTCTATACCAAGCAGAACAGTGTCGGCAGAGCAGGGCTGGAGAATTCATATGAGCTGGGTGGGAGATGAGACTAAAATGGAAGCTGGTGCATTGATGGGAGCAGAAGCAGCTGATAAAGTGCAGGAGGAGAACATGTGGAGATCAAAAAGGTCACCTGGATTAGGAGAAGCAGTGACAAATGGGCAAGAAGGCTAAGGACCAGGAAGTTTCTATTTAAATGAATGACCATAAGTTAAGTCATTCCTCTTCTCTCCCCCTCACCCTGCCCCACAATAGTGACACAGGCCTACTTCTGAGCATAAAGCAAGAGTTACAAGATGTCTGGGAACCCAATAAAACATTCAGAATCAAGCTGTGCAAAACGTTTGGAGGGTCAATTTGGGAAGCATCCACATGAATCTGCTGCTTGGAGCATAGTGGCCTTGTATCTTCTCCAAGGCTCAGCACAGCAGCTTTGGGGCTTCCCCACATCTTCTGAGCATGCCCATAAGACACATCTGCCAGGCTGGTTGCCAAAATGATTTCTGCGCATGCTGTTGATGGGTACGGGGCTGGAAACAGCCATGCTGTGTCTTGGAGAAGACAAGGTGCCTCAGTGCTTCAGGGACCAGATTTGACCATTTTGCGGTGTTACTTTGTGTAGTCCTTGTTCCAAGGCTGAGATAATGGGGTTTTAGATCACACTCTGGCACTATGGATGAGGGTGATCCAACAGGGCTTTTGCAGTCATGCCAGTCTCATGCTCCTTGCTTTTTCCAATACTCTGGCTGAGCTTCACCCACCCCTTCCTACCTGCGTGAGCCAGCGGCCAGGGACCATCCATGAGGATAATGTAGCCCGAAAGGAAAGTGACAATCAAGCCATGCAAGAAAGTGACCATTCGACAGCTCCATTCTGGACTGCGGTGCTTGTTTCGACACCAGAAGCCAGCGTAGAGAGAAAGCCAAGCCAGGATGCCACAGATGACCTGGAGAAGGATGGAGGCCATGCTCTTCTAGCTGAAAAAAGAGAGAGTGAGAAATAGTATTAGGCACGCTAGCCTAATGACAATGGAGCATCTTGTCTTGTCTAAATTAGGTAGACCATTTTAGATTCTCTCCTTTCCTCCCATTCTCCTTCTCTCCTATATTCTTTCTCTCTCCCCCTTTTCTCTGTCTTCAATACTTAACCAAAATAGATAGACAGACAGACAGACAGACAGACAGATGACAATTTTTGTGCTAGAAGTTCAGGCAGCCTGGGTCTTCAGTCCACCAGCTGGAAACCAGTAAGTTAGCAATCAACTTTCCAAAATCTCTATGGCCATTCTATGACTTCACTCTATTCTATGACTTTCTATGACTTCCATTCTGTGACTTTAGTTTCTTAGTTTCCAAATCCCCCATTATTTAAAAAAAAATGTTATACCCAGTTAAAATATCAGGGAGTTGACCGCTGCCCAGGTACTCACAAGCAAAGTCCCAAATCCTTGAAACAGAAAAGATTACAGATCCAGAAAACGGTTCAGTAGTCAGCTAGTGGCCTCCTCGGTTATTGCTTGTTAATGAAGTTTTGGAGTCCCCAAACACCAGCCTGTCTGCAAATCCTCCTCCTCCTCCTCCTCCTTCCCCCACAGCTCCGAGAACAGTTGAACCTCCAAGCCTAGCGATACAGAGGTGGGATCCCTCGACTAGGAGGGCACCAGCCTCCTGAAACGAGGACCGGATGGTTTGTGTGCATTGTGCCTTGGTTTTCCTTTTATAATGACTACTTCTGTCAGTCACCAGTCCAAACCAGCCAGATTCTTTTGTGATGACACTTCAGAAGCATTTGGGTTAAGTGCTTCGGGCTGGCAGTAACTATTTTCCCAGTGATAGGAGTTTCTTTCTGTCTCTGCTGAGGAACTAGCAGCACCATAGCTTTCTCATGACACTACCCTGCAAGCACTTCACAAAATTAGCGCAGCATCAGGTGATGTCCAAAATACCTCTAAAAAAGGGAGGATGTCTAGCTATAACTGTAGTTGCTCTGAAAAGTTATGGCACAGCTATTCCATCTTAACAGAATCCTTCCTTCCTTCCTTCCTTCCTTCCTTCCTTCCTTCCTTCCTTCCTTCCTTCCTTCCTTCCTTCCTTCCGTCCTTCCTTCCTTCCTTCCTTCTCTCTCCCCTCCCTCCTTCTTTTGGGGGGGGACAAGAAAATTGATGGAAGAACTGGCAGGAAATTGACATTATTTCAAATGAAAGATTTGAAGTCTGGATTCTTCATAAAATTCTTTTCTTTGAAGCATCATCATTATATGATGAAAGGTGCATCTAGAAGTAACCAAGAGTTCTTTGTTGGTACTTGGAGTTCAAATAAAAAAATCCTAGAATTGGGGGGCGGGGGGCAGGCTTGAGGCCATTTAGCCCAACCGTCAGCTCAGGGCACAAATCCAGGTCAAACACCCCTGTCAGATGGCAGGTCAGCCTCTGTTTGAACCTGTCTAGTAAAGAGGAGTCCCCTACCTTGCTTGGTAATTGGTTCTAACATCAAACTGCCTTTAACATTTAACATTTAAATGTTACCTCATTTACCTACCTAATGTTAGGTACATTTCCCAACGTTCAGTTGGTATCTGCCTTCTTGTAGTTTATTCCTGTGCTCTGCTCTCTGGGATGATGATCTGCTGTTGACCTTCTTCTGGGTGATATCCTTCCAGGTATTTGAGGAGGGCCTTTCTATCCCCACTCACTCTTCTCTTCCCCTATTCATCCATCCTTCTTCACGGGACTTAGTTTCTAGTGCCCTGGCCATCCTGCTATGAAATGGGCCCTGTTCATCTGACTCCTTAAAGTCTGATGCCCAGGACTGGCCACAATATTTGACCAATGAAGAAAAAAGTGGAGCTATTACTAGGAGTGTCAACAGGGTATGATTTAAAAAAAGAATCAAGATGGCAGCCACCATGTGATACACATAAAAAAAAAATAGGGGGAGCTTCAATTCCACATTGCAGTGGCCATCTTGACATTTTTGAACATATCTTGTGGGCATTCCTGACTATTACTTCCTATAATTTGAAAACTGTCTCTTAATGCAGCTTGAAACTGTATTTCCCCTTGGGCAGCCCCATCACATCATCTGATGCATATTCAGTTTTGATCAGTTACTCTACCCATACCTATTTTCACAAATTTGGAAATTCTAGCAGGGGAATCTTGTGTATCCTTGACTGGAGAATGATACGCTCCCATCCAGAACCCTTTTCTACTGAGCATGCAGCTTTGAGAAGGGGGCATATGAGCACTATGGGAACAAGGGAATAGCCACCCAGCCAGCCCATCAGCTAGCTCAGTGGTTCTCAACCTTGGCCACTTGAAGATGTGTGGACTTCAACTCCCAGAATTCCACAGCCAGAATTCCACACTCTGGCTATGGAATTTTGGGAGCTGAAGTCCACACATCTTCAGGTGGCCAAGGTTGAGAAACACTGAGCTAGATCAACCTGGCAATCAATGCAGTGAAGGTCATTGCAACAGATCATCTTCAGATCCATTGATGGCCCTCATCTATCCTGGCCAGATAGCCCTTCCCTCAAGGACTCAGTTTCCCAAAGGGTTAGCATTTCATCTGCGCCTAGAAGGCCAACGTTTCAAGCTGGTAGAAAGAAGTTGCTGATTTTCATTGTAAGTCCTTGCTAAGCAGAAACAGCAGCTTGGAAGAGAAGGGGATGCATGCGCCATCCCGATTAACTTACTAGTGTGGTTTGTCATGTCTGCTGCCCCCTCCATCTAGAGATGGCACAAGTGGAATCAGCCACTTCTCCCACATGGTACAGAAGACAAGCAGCAGGGATTCAAATGCAGAGAAGAATCTCACTCCATTTCCTGGGATTTATATGACCCTGTCATCCATCAAGACTCTTCACATTCAGGTAAAGAGGAAGGAGAGCCGTAGGCTCCATTCTTAACTATGGGTCATCTGTAAACCGGGCACTCTTATCTCTGTTTGGATGCCTACTGCTCCTCACATTAGTTGGTGGTATCTCTGCTCCAAACTCTCCCCCCACAGAAAAAAAAAAAATAACATCCTTCAAGTCCTTCAAGAAGAGTATTTATTGTATTTATCTCCCCTTCCCTCCTTCTTATACCTAAGAGAGTCAAGGCCTGCCAATCGTCAGTATCTTCTTCACTCCTTCCTCCCATTCAGGACCAACCTGATGTTTTTGTAGTGGCTGCCACAGATTTTCTATAAACTTATCTCCGTAATCTTCTACCCTATGGACTACAAATCACAACCTTCCCAGCCAGGTAGTCATAGCAAGGAGCCAAGAACTAGAGAGAGATTCATCTCCTCCCAGCCACCGTAAGTATAGCTCGGTCCCATGGCTTCTTCTACAACCCACACCCTATTTTTTGGTAACCTCCACAACAGCAAAATGTAAAGCAAAGAAAGCAAGCTGAACTTCTCAAGCTGCTGGACCTCATATTGAGTATTAGATACCATTGTGCTTAATTACTGTTATCCTTATATTAATAATATACTTAATAACACTGCATTTGTGTAGTGCTGGTAATGAACTCCCATGCTGCTCAGTTTGAATATGGCAGTGGCATTTATAATAAAAAAAAGGTTTGTAAGTTTGTGAAATGATGTCCTGTTGATTAACTGGGATACATCAGATTCAAATGATCAGGAACGCATCTAGCGAGAAGGCGCGATCCTTCTGGAGCGGGTGAACATTCCAGTGTGACCTGCATTTCTAAAGGGCGTGTCAGTTCATGACAATGAGAGCATAGGAATGTCCTAAACTATTTTTCCAGAACACCATTTGATTCCCCCCCCCCCCGAGCATCAGGATTTCCTTTGTCAGAGTTTAATGGTTAAATTAGGTCTCATCACTGAGACAAGTTGGAACTGAAGACACTATTTTGTCCTGCAAATGGAGCAAGATCCTCCCTCACCCCTCACCTCCTGCTGGAACACAAACTCTTTCCACTATGTTATCATGAGTTCACGGGGTTGTCGCTGCTGGAAAAAAAGGTTAATCCGATTTGAAGCTACGTTGATAAGAACCGTCATCTCCAAGATGCAAGAAATAAAAACTCCAGCTAATTCTGGACTTGTCAGAATTCCTCTAGAGCAGGATCCCTGTTCGGAGTGACAGATTTCAGGTAGGGAAAGATTTCAGATCTGGGTTAATTCGTGATATAAAAACAACTACGACATGGAAAGTTGAAAGAACTGGATTTGTTTGTTCTGGAAAAGAGAAGAAACCAGTTCTGGAGGTGGGGATGGTGAGAATGTTCACTGGATTCATTTTCATGCAATGTATAACCCTGATTAATTGAATCATGGACTGGGTTGACTAACTGGAGCTAAAATTTGTGATCTTTGCTTTGTTGTGGGTCCTCAACCATCATCATTGCACGTTGTGGAAATCAGGTCATGCGATGAAAGGGATTATTACTTTCTGCATTGTAATAATGGTGGTTTGTTAAGCCAGGTTTAATGTGTTGTAGGAACCCGGCTATGTTTTACTCAATTAACCCAGTTTTCTGGATTTGCATGGTCCAAAGAGCCATCATTGAGTCACATGGGCTAAGTTTACACAGTACAGTAGAGTCTCGCTTATCCGACATAAATGGGCCGGCAGGACGTCGGATAAGCAAAAATGTCGGATAATAGGGAGGAATTAAGAAAAAGCCTATTAAACGTCAAATTACGTCATAATTTTACAAATTATGTAAGCACCTAAACATCACGTTTTACAACAAATCAACAGAAAAAAAAACAATTCAATGACTTACGTTAACACGCATGTAAACACTGCACAGTAACACACAGTAAACCGATCCGCATACAAACTACACTGGGCGACCATTGGGAAAGGCGAGACATGACCGGCACGTGAGTCATAGGCTAGACGCGCGCGCCTGCTGCACCTGTCGCAATCGATTTTTGTGTTGCGGCGCCGCACCGTCAGGAGCAACAAGAAAGAGTACACTCACGCTCGCAAGCGAGCGGCACACTTTTCTCGTCGCCAATTTATGCGTGTTGTGTTTTTTTGAGGGGCGTCGGATAAGACGGAATGTCGGATAAGTGAAGGTCGGTTAAACCAGACTCTACTGTACTTAGGCTCAAGTGTAGTTGGTTAATGTGTACTTGTGAATGTGTTGTGAGAACATAGCCCGCAACTGGAGACTAAGCTTCACACTACAAACTAAACCCAAACCAGGCACGTTGCATCAGAGCTGGGTAGCGGCACGCTGCATTGCGCCACGATCCAGGCGATCAATTCTTTTACCATCTTCTCTTGAATGTCCAATATCCATTTCATCTTCTTCCTTCCCCTTCTTTGTCTGGTGTCATACAATGTTTCACCAAAGCTAGTGGCTACATGCCCACAAGGTATTATGTGTTAAGCTTGGGCTTCCTTGTTGTCTGAAGTGGGGCAGGGAGTGTTGGCTGAACTCAACCCACTTGACTAATTTATGGACTTGGTCTCAAAACCAGACAGCGGGTGTATCTAGCAACTAGGTTTAGCATGTATGAACGAAGCCCATGTCTCTCTCTCTCTCTCCCCTCCTCTGTTTTCCAAACTTGGCAACTTGAAGATGTGTGGACTTCAACTCCCAGAATTCCCTGGCCAGCATGCTTTGCTGCTCAATGATGTCTAGAACTTAAAGGGGCCGCTCAACAGTCTCTGTGAGCTCATATATCACACTAAGCCATGGCTAGACTCACACCTATTCCAAAATACAAATTTGTAGCCCTGCAAAAGCTAGCTCAGAGACTCGAGGCAAGGTGATGCCGTGCTAGAGATATGTAGAGCTCACATCCGGATCCGCTTGGTATCTGTCACCTGCCTCCTGCTCCTTCCTGAAGCCTTAGGCAGATGTGTGGGAGGGGAGCAGTTTTCAGGGCGTGGGTTCAGCTTCCATGAATCTCAACTCCTTCTCGCTCACGCTGGGGTTTCAAAATGTGGCCAAACTTCTACTGTGGACACCGGGAGTGAGTGCAGATATCTGGCCCCAGAAGAATCCAGTAACTCTAAAGCCCCTTTGCCATTGTTCTAAGTAAAATGGAAAAGAGCTTTGGACCAGAACAATAACATATTATAATAATATATTGCTTTTTATAATATTTATAATGTAATGCATTATAACAATATATAATAATATACTGCTTTTTAATGACAGTTTTTAAAAATATGTTTGTTGCTTTATATCTTCGTGGTAGGCTGCCCAGAGTCACTTTTTGTGAGATGCGTGGCCATAAACGTTTGATAAATAAATAAATAGATAAATCAAGAAGTATTCATCTGAGCCCCAGCCCATTTTGTTACCCTTGTTCCTGTGCAGTTACATGCTTTTCCCTCCCCCTTTTTTTTTTTAATCTATTGAATTCAACGGCCCACTCAGTGGCACACGTAAAGAAATACAGAAATGATTCTCCGGTTTTATGTTTTAATCTGATTTATTGCTTGGAAGTAAAAATATTGATTTATTTGAGGTCTGCTTTGAAATCTGGAACCCCTTCTTGCTTCTGGGACTCAAGGCAATTGCCCTGTTGTGAAGGTTGTGACGCCTGGGCTGGGAGAATCCCCATAATTGCTTGGAAAGCAGAAAGGGTTAGAGCAGTGTTTCTCAACCTTGGCCACTTGGAGATGCGTGGACTTCAACTCCCAGAATTCCCCAGCCAGCATGGCTGGCTGGGGAATTCTGGGAGTTGAAGTCCACGCATCTTCAAGTGGCCAAGGTTGAGAAACATTGGGTTGGTTTTCCATGACTCTTTGCTTCCCTCTAGTGTTGGGATGTTTCCCAGCCCAAATATGGCACGCCTCTCCCTTGTCTACCCTCCTTAAAAAAAACCAAAGACTCCAGTTGGGGGTGTTGACAAAATAGCTCCAGGCTAGAAACCAGGAGGTGAGTTCTAGTCCTGCCTTAGGCATGAAAGCCAGCTGGGTGACTTCAGGCCAATCCCATTCTCTCAGCCTCCTACGTCAGGCTCGGGCGACAAGCCGGTCGGTCAATTCCTGTCGCATCCAACGGATCAACGTTCAGCTGATCCGAAAAAAGCAGACCGTGCTCATGCGGAAAAAACGCTAGAGAGAAAAAAATGCTTTGAATGCAAGTGCAGACATTTATTAATCTGCTTACATTAAAATTACATTTATCAGTAGCATTGAATTGAGACCTTTTGCAAAGCTTTCTCATTAATCAGGAGAAAGCAACCTGTGGGTCCTAGATGGCCCCCATCTTCCCAGTCACACCCCTCCCAGCACCCTGAGATCATGCCACCATATGTTGGCAACAAAATGGCCACATTTCAGTGGCCTAACTTTTCACATATACCAAATGGCTCCCAAATGACATGATATGGGCCAAGTCAGTGGCTGTTGATGGTTCAACACATCTTTACCTGCAGAAACTAGAGGATGAATCTCAGCTTCTGATTGTGATTATGCAAAACATCAACCAACTGTTGGAAGGACCTTTCTCATATAGGATGAGGTATGATTTTCCATGGTTTTCTTTGTGGCTTAAGACTAAGTGAAGTCAAGGTGTTAAACCCTGAGTCCTATAACAGGAGAGCCTGTTTGCTCTAGTGACTGAGATGTTTAAGTAAGACCAAGGAAGCCTGGGTTCTCCTCCTCCTTATGCCCAAAGCCAACTAGGAAGGACGCACTTCCGAAAACGTGTTACTAAGAAAACTGCATGGACTTGTCCACGGACTTGTCAGCAGTCAAGTCTGACTTGAAGCCCCCCCCCTTCCAAAAAAGGTGTAACATACTTATTTAACTTTTCCACCCCACCGATTTTCAGCCCTACTTTCTCCATGATGCCAGTTGCATTAGGGCTGGGGTTCAAACTCTGAAAAATAAGTCTTTGAAAAGTCTTTCAGTCTTAGTCTCCAAAAGGTTAATTTGCCCCAGCTAAGATTTAGATCTCTCGGTCACCACTAAGCTAAGCTGGGTCATGGGAATGAGCTCTAAATTAGGTATAAAAAATACTAGACCTGCCCTGAGGCCCTCCACCTTGTATTTCTGCCATAAGAAAGCTCCTGGGATTAATGAAACAGAAAACACACACACACACACACACGAACACACATAAAATCTTCAAAATTTTCATACCTGAGTTACATAAACTCCCAAAGAGAGAAATGGAGGTTAGAGGAAATGGAGCAAGGAAAGAGAAGCTATGAAAACCTACCCCCCAACTCTCTCCCCCCACCCCCAGTGTGATTGCGATCTTAAAGAGCAAGAAACAAAAGTCTTTCATGCTATTGTGCCAAAAAGTGCAGTGCATCGCGATTTTTCATTGTGGGGAGGGGGCGGGGGGCTTTGGACATAAGGTGAAGTTTCTTCTTGTTATGCATTCACTGCCCCCAAACAGATCTGCAGCTGGAAGGGCAATTTTTAAAAGAAAAAACACTTTATCTTGAAACCCCCTGAATATTTCCTTTTTTCCTGCAGGAGGGGGTTCTGGATGTCTGTTTTATTCTCAAGGTTCCCAGGAATTTCTTTCACTCTTTTCTTCTTCTTTTATCAGCTTGTCGGTAGGAGCAGCAGAAGAGCTTCTACAGGCCCAGGTATTTTCTGCATTCCTCTTTCCAAGCCCACGACCCATCCCTGGATGAATTTCCCGGTCTGAAAAAGAGCCAATGAGAGGAACTTCTACTTAAGTTCTTCCCTTGGGATTTAGTTCCAACGTGAAGCCAAGGAGCAGTGGCGTCCACATGGGAGGTCAAAAAAGGCAAGATGGCGGCCACAGCAGCGCAACTGAAGCTCTGTCTGTGTGGAAGTGTGTGCCCCTACAGAGGAATGGGGTTTTGGCTGTTCTGGAACAATGGCCATGTTCTCTTTATTTATCCCAGGGAGGGTGCAGAGCACTGGTCAAAGGTCTGTGTGCTGAAAGGCAGGACACTCATACACGGTCACACACACAACACACACACACACACACACACACACACAGCTGCCTCATTAGCAAACGAGGGTGCTAGAATGCCACACTCTACCTAGGAGAATGTACCCGAAATTCTTTTCTCCTTTGAAAGAAATCCTGAAAGTTGCTGAAAATCAAACTAGGAATATCGCTACAACGGGGAGGGGGGAATGCGGAATTTTTCAGCCCACCCTCATTTCCCTCCCCTGTAAAGAGCTAACAGGCCTCAAATAAAAACAAAGCCTTACAGCGTGAGAATCGTCCAACTCAGGTTTACTTCTTCAAGGCAAGCAAGACATTCTGTGGCATGAGTGGGTACCATCTTTCTCCTGGCAACTGCCCTGCAGTTGAGCCAAGATCCACACCGACTTTCCAGAAACAGCGATGCCAGGATATTTCAAAGGTGCGGAGTTAGAGAAGGCTTGTCTATAGCAACCTCCTGGTGGGCTGGTACTGGGGTGGGTGGGGGCACGTGCACAAAGTTTGAATGAATAGCAGCTACAGGAGACATGAAGATAAGCCACTGCTTGGGCTATTTTTACAAGATTCATGTTCCCCCTCTCCTTCCTCTTCCTCTTCCCCTTCCCCCCACCTCCCTGCAGCTTCCCCACATCTTTTCCAGTCTTCATGATCTCACTTGGGATTCACAAGCAGCATCTTACTCTAAAGGAAAACAATGCGTATCCCAGGGAGATCCTCCAGAGCCCTCCTGGCTGGCTTCACCATTCTTCTTCCTCACCTTCCCTTCAGCCATGTAGCGTTGCAAGCTTGGAAAGTGGAGGAACCAAGCTGGAGCAGAGAGTTGTGTCCCTGAATGAAGCCAGACCCTGGAGAAGAAAAGCTGTTCGGTTCCTGTCCCTGATGAAGGGAGAGGTGAAATTGACTGGACCAATGGGCACATCTTTTATGGTCCAGTCAACTGCATCTTCTCCCAGAAATGTTGTACTAAAAGAAAAAAAGACAAGAAAACCAGGCACAGGAAGGAAGGAAATTGTCTACATGACTAGATAAATGGATAAACGTCCATCCCTTCCCATGCGTAAAACAAATATTTTTAAAGCTTTTAAAAATAGCTTCAAAAGTGCTCAGGATATGGAGCTTATGGAGAGGAAATGCATTACTTCCTCGTGCCCAGGGTCCTGGTGAACCCCTGATGCCAGTTCTAAGTTTTCCGGATTGAGTTTGAATCACTGTGCATGAAAAACTGCATAACTGGTTTGCTGAGAAGCAAGGTGGAAGACGTTATGTTTGTGTAAGACATATACACACAGAGTACAGCTTATTCTACAACACCACCTCCCAAACATTAGAAGAGCAAATGCTTTTGGGCTAAAATCTCCACATTTCTGCACTGCAGGAATTTGAGATGCGCCAGGTCAACCCACTATCCCTTTTGAACCATTAGATGCACGTCAATTTGACAGCCATATTGCTTCTCAGCCTCCCTTGGCTACAGATTCTCACCCTGACGTGTCTGAGGACCAAAATCTGCTATGCACCTAGAACCCCCTTCCCCCCTTCCTAAAAAAATGCACTTCAAAACATTGAGTAGATACCATTAGATTCACCTCTCACTGACAAAGTGCCATCACCTTGTTCTGGAAGAGGGCAGTTAAGAGGACCATCCACATTCCATCCTTAAATGAAATAAATTGGGCAACCTTGGCTCAGATTAGAAAATCCTCAAGGGCAGGTTTAGATCTAGAAGTGGAAGCTTTTCTGCAGATGCATCCCAAGAAAAATGCCCTTGAGGTTGGCAAGCTGGTGGGCTGACAGAGGATGCGTGTACACCACACCCCCCTCTCAGTGAGAGAGGGACCAATTGTAGCTCGAGTCTCTTTGACAGTTCGGTTTACATCAATCAACGGGAGATTCGCCCTTGCCAAAAGTCATCTGTGCCAATGTGCCAAACATTTGCCTGAGAAAACACTTCCTGGAGAAGTGGTTCACCGAAAGCTGTGAAGGCTCCCCTACTTTTTTTTTTTTTTTTTTAAACAGAGGAAAGACGGGTAGTTGTGGATGCTCTTCCAAAATGATGCTTTAATGGAGGTAAGTAGGCTGGTTCCATCGGTACCATGGTCTGAAACACACAAAGGCAACACATTCAATTATTTTTTCTGGAAGGTGGGGGCCTTCAGGGGTCAAGGACAGGACAAGGTGGAAGAGGGACTAAGCTGGTACTGAGTTGCCAGATATCTCCCATTCAAGAAAAATGTTCTTATCTCTCAACTGCAGGAGAACAAATTCAGAAAGGGGGCATACAATTCACGGCCTCCGATTTATTTATTTGCTTCAATGATTGTCTCCTGCTTTTCATTCAAGGAAATATCAAAATTCTTCCCCCAGACTCTGCCAAGTTCCCAAGGGGGGAAAAACAGGAGGATGATTTTGAAGGGTAGCTAGCATTTCAGTTTTGATCTACAGACATCATAAACCTTAACTAAGTGAACTAATTTACTAGTATTAGAAGACACTTGCATTCTTAAAAGGTTTGCTTTCAATTGTGAATAAACACTGGACATTACAGTGGACTGGACATTACACTGGACATCATCCCTGGGACCAGCTGGCAAATTTCTTACTCATCCCTACTGTCCATGTGTCTCTCTTGATCTTACACACAGAATCCTCTTAGCCCATAGAATGACACAAGTGGTAAGGCTAATCCCCTCCCTGCAGCCTTACCCAGAGGAGTTGAAATTGGATGAGTTGATGGCTACTTTAGAGTTGCTTTGAGGCATGCCGGGAGTGTTGATGTGAAGTCCTGTGCCAGGGGATGAAGACCGGCTGGCATGGCCAGGAGAGCAGGAAGAAGACACTAGGAAACAGAGAAGAACATTATGAATAAACAGGAAGCACAACAGAGGTAGGGCTGTGTGTGTGTGTGTCAATGGGTATCTCTAACTTTAAGATCTTTTAGTGAGTTCTCTCTCTCACTCACTTTGTTTTTGCACATTGAAATTACATTTGCCACATTAGGGTCCTCATAATCACTGAAGTCCTGCTGCCAGAGACTGTTGTAGTGGCTGTTTTAACTTTACAGAGGCATCTGTGGGCAGAGTCAAAAAATCAAGCTGGAGGTTGCAACTGTGTCATTGGAACCCTGCTTCTTTTTTACTTGTGTGTTAAAAAAAAAGAAGTCAAGGCTTTGATTGCACAGTCACAGCTGTCATCTTGAGTTTTTGGCTCCTGCCTGTTGGGACACCAGAGCATTTGACCCTACATCAGTGATGACTTTCCTTGGTCCATCTCAGGATCTCTGGCTGCTAAGGTGTTCAGGGACACAGTTCTCCAAGCACAAAATGCTTGAAGAATCCGGGGTGGTTTCTTTTGATGAAGCAGTATACAAATGTTTTGAAAATAAAGATATAAAATGAGGCCAGGTCTGCAACAATATGAGAGAACGAGCCCAAAATAGGTCCATTCTTGGTGGAACTTACCTGCACCATGCATGGAACTGTGGGCAGAAAGGGGACCCAAAGATCCTGAGGTAGAAACCTGCAAAAGAGGTGGAGCTAAATCTGGATTGTTTGATCTATAGGTGAAGAGTTGCCCAGTCCCTAGCTGCACGCATGGGTTTGAGAAGAAGCATGACTTCCTTGTCATTGAATGCCAACCAGAGACTTGCAGCCCAGATATGACTGCTCTAGAGTAGACATTTGAACAACATGCTATGTGTGGCATGCTTGGGGGGTCTGCTTTATCCATATGTATGTAGTGCTTCACTTCCTTAATGTTCTGCATTGCTGATATTGCAGCTGGAACAGTTGGGGTTTGCCTAGATCAGTGTTGTCCAAACTTGGCCACTTTAAGATGAGTGGACTTCAACTCCCAGAATTCCCCAGCCAGCATGGGTTAGGGTTAGGGTTAGGGTTAGGGTTAGGGTTAGGGTTAGGGTGGCTGGGGAATTCTGGGAGTTGAAGTCCACTCATCTTAAAGTGGCCAAGTTTGGACAACACTGGCCTAGATGCATAACACCCAAACTCCTAGAAGGACTTACCACTTATGAGCAGATCGCCTATAGACATAGACTTTGTACGGACAAGTATAACGAAATACAGGACTCATTTACACAAAATACAGTAGGTTAAAAAAAAAACCCCATGATAATCATATTATCTATTAGAAATATATACGTACATGAATAATATTTGCATTAGATAAGCATACATAGAATTGTAATTATTGTCCTAATGACGTATTAACACTTCTTTTCCCCCTCTTTGTTGTATTTCTTTCACTTTTTTTGTTAAAGCGCTTTCTAGGTGTGTTATTTTTCCTTCTTTTTATAATTAAAAATTTTAAATTAAAAAACAACAACAACAAAACCCAGAAGAAGACGGGCAGGAAGCAGCAGGTATGAGTCACGGGAAGATGCAGTTGTCAGTGACTCAGGACGTCTGAGTCAGAACAAGGTTCCTTTCCTTCTGGTGACTCAGAGCCAACATGGAGCCCTCCTTGCTGGCAACCCTGTTGAGGAATCAAGAACGAGGAGCCGTGCTGGCTGGGGAAATGATATTACACCGGGAGCATTGGGGGGCGGGGGACAGGGGGAACTCCCTTCCGTTCTGTCAAGGAATTTCTTGGTCATAGTTTCGCTCAACATCCTCATCGCTGCCGTCCCACCTTTAAAAAGAAATGTGGTAGGTGGGAAGAGTTCCTGGTTGGCTAGCTTGCTACAGGGATGCCCCCTCCCCGAGGGGTTGCTGAATCAAAACTCCCAGCCCTTATCCTGGAGGGTGCTGGGAATTGTAGTGCAGTTGTAGTGGAGGGGGGATCAGCTTCTGTTCTGCAAGGAAAATTTATAGGTATACATCTGCTGTATCATAGATGAGGATTGCAGGGAAGGAATAATTAGGGAGGCCTTCATTGATTGGTGTTCACTGACCAAGACTGGAAACAAGAACCTTCTGGTATGCAGCTCGCTGGGACTTTCTGCCTGTACTAACCATGGCATAATCATATCCAAGAAACACTCTTCTCTTTAACCCCACGATGTGGCCTTCATCTCATTCCCAGCTTATGATGAGACAGGTTGAAGTTGTCCTGAGCTGGTCTCTGGTCTTGCTGACTTCCTTCCTTCCTTCCTTCCTTCCTTCCTTCCTTCCTTCCTTCCTTCCTTCCTTCCTTCCTTCCTTCCTTCCTTCCTTCCTTCCTTCCTTCCTTCCTTCCTTCCTTCCCCCCTCACCTAGAGAAAAAAGGGCCCAGCCAGCCCTTCTTACCAGTCTGGAGTTGTAGAGCGGTGATTTTATGGGAGAGGGCGTTGGACAGCTGATACGTTTTTCCTTCTGCCTTCGGTTGCAGAACCAAACTCGGACCACTTCCTTTTCCATGGACAACTGTTCTGCAATCAGGGCTATTTCCTCTGAGCTGGGCTTGGGGTTCTGCTAAGAGAAAGCCCACAATAAGCATTGTTGGCAAGAAAGACCGTCCCTGCTTTGTCAACTTAGGTGCTCAGGAGATTAAAAAAGGAAACGGTCCAACTCCTAGGCTCTTTTTTCTTGCCAATTGAAGCAGCTTTGCCACTTCTGCCTTCTGGAATGTGTGGTCAACTTCCCTGTCTAGCCAAGAGCTGGACAACAAGTTGAACAATGAAAGGGAGAAGACAAAAGGAAAGGAGGATTGCGTCTCCTACAGCCCCAAGCTTCTCCTCTGGCAACCTGTTGGTTCTTCCGGCTGGAAAGAGTTCTGAATCAGCCTGGAAGGAGCCAGATCTGTCCCTGCCTGCTAATTCCCCAGCTCCTGGCCTGTCTTCCCTCTTTTATGTCTTTTTGCTTGTCCCTGCTGGCAAACCTGCTGCCAACAGTCGCCAATTGTCATTTAGTATTCTTTGATTTTAGCATCACTACCAGGGCACCTGCCTATTCCACTCAAGGAACGGATAGCCGTGCTTACGTCTTGGAACCGCTTCTCCAGCGTGGAGCGGATGTTGGTCTCAATGCTGGTTCGTTTCTTCCTCTTGCGTCCAAACATCTCACTCACGGAGGGGTAAGAACTTGGGCTGCTCACGGATGAGTCCAAGGGGGACGATTCTGTGGGGACGGGAGAGAAGAGGCAAGCTGAAAATCACTTGCAAGAAGGGAAAGTGTTCTGGTCAAAGGTTGGGTAGATATATCCGATATATCCGATAAGGCAGAAAGGCCAGTCTTGAATCCTGCATTCTGTTCACAAACTGGTACTTCTCAGAAACCAAGAACAAGACGTGAAGGCAACGATCTTCTATGGTTCTCCAACCAAGGTCTTGAAGAAACAACACATTCAGTGGAAATGTCTCCCTGAATCCTTTGCAGAGACTGGATGTATTTTCTGAAGGCAGAATCCGAAACAACCTAAAATAAAGTTCCCTTCATTCTTCCAATATTTATAAGGGAGCTTTCCAGATGGAATGGCAACCTTGGATGAAACATTGTCTAACAACAACAACAACTCTTGTCCTGCCCTATTAGCTTGACTTGACAGTGTCTGTTAACCTGACCTGATGGTGTTGATTGATTCTATAATTCCAGCATTATTTAACTTCAGCTGTGGGTAATATAAAACCTGGTGTCTCTGTTAGAAGAAATTGGAGAGTTCTGATATCTGTTGCCTTTTCAAAAGAAGGTAGAAACATCTTCCTTCCTTCCTTCCTTCCTTCCTTCCTTCCTTCCTTCCTTCCTTCCTTCCTTCCTTCCTTCCTTCCTTCCTTCCTTCCTTTCCTTCCTCCCTCCCTCCCTCCCTCCCTCCCTCTCCTCCCTCCCTTCCTTCCTTCCTTCCTTCCTTCCTTCCTTCCTTCCTTCCTTCCTTCCTTCCTTCCTCCCTCCCTCTCTCTCCTCCCTCCCTTCCTTCCATTCTCTCCTTCCTTCCATTCTCTCCTTCCTTCCATTCTCTCCTTCCTTCCTTCCTTCCATTCTCTCCTTCCTTCCTTCCTTCCTTCCTTCCATTCTCTCCTTCCTTCCTTCCTTCCTTCCTTCCTTCCTTCCTTCCTTCCTTCCTTCCTCCCTCCCTCCCTCCCTCCCTCTCCTCCCTCCCTTCCTTCCTTCCTTCCTCCCTCCCTCCCTCCCTCTCTCTCCCTCCCTCCCTTCCTTCCATTCTCTCCTTCCTTCCATTCTCTCCTTCCTTCCTTCCTTCCATTCTCTCCTTCCTTCCTTCCTTCCTTCCATTCTCTCCTTCCTTCCTTCCTTCCTTCCTTCCTTCCTTCCTTCCTTCCTTCCTTCCTTCCTTCCTTCCATCCTTCCATTCTCTCCTTCCTTCCTTCCTTCCTTCCTTCCTTCCTTCCTTCCTTCCTTCCTTCCTTCCTTCCTTCCTTCCTCCCTCCCTCCCTCCCTCCCTCCCTCCCTCCCTCCCTCTCCTCCCTCCCTTCCTTCCTTCCTTCCTTCCTTCCTCCCTCCCTCCCTCCCTCCCTCCCTCCCTCTCTCTCTCCTCCCTCCCTTCCTTCCATTCTCTCCTTCCTTCCATTCTCTCCTTCCTTCCTTCCTTCCATTCTCTCCTTCCTTCCTTCCTTCCTTCCTTCCTTCCTTCCTTCCTTCCTTCCTTCCTTCCTTCCTTCCTTCCTTCCTCCCTCCCTCCCTCCCTCCCTCCCTCCCTCTCCTCCCTCCCTTCCTTCCTTCCTTCCTTCCTTCCTTCCTTCCTTCCTTCCTCCCTCCCTCCCTCCCTCCCTCTCTCTCCTCCCTCCCTTCCTTCCATTCTCTCCTTCCTTCCTTCCTTCCATTCTCTCCTTCCTTCCTTCCTTCCATTCTCTCCTTCCTTCCTTCCTTCCTTCCTTCCTTCCTTCCTTCCTTCCTTCCTTCCATTCTCTCCTTCCTTCCTTCCTTCCTTCCTTCCTTCCTTCCTTCCTTCCTTCCTTCCTTCCTTCCTTCCTTCCTTCCTTCCTTCCTTCCTTCCTTCCTTCCTTCCTTCCTTCCTTCCTTCCTTCCTTCCTTTCATGTGATGCTTCAACAACCAGAACTTTTTCACAGTTCACTTGGTCTACTTTACTGGAAAAAGTACCTTAGTTCCATCTGAATGTTACAAATGGCAGATCTGAGTCTCCCGTTGTGTTTTCCTGGATTGTTAAACATGGCATTTCAACAAGAGTCCTAATGAATGCGAAGGCGGGCATATTATATGGTTTTCTGGTTGGGCATCCTCATAGTGGTGGATTTCTTCTGTGTTTTGTGAGTTCGACACACTCTACTGACCCCTAGTGGCTCAATGTGTTCATCCCAGTAACATGGTCCATTTGGGTTTAAAAAGATCTACAAACATTTCATTGTACATCACAAAACTCTGAGAATATTTAAGTGCATTAAATGTGCATGCATTCTTAAGGTAGTTCTGGCAAATGGAAAGTAAAACATTAAAAGGGAAGCAATTTAGGACATTGGGACATTGCTTCCCCCCCCCCCCCGAAAAAGTCCAATCAGTAAAGAATTACAAATTGGAGGGGGAAGAACATTTGCCCTTAAATATAATCATACCTGCATCACTCAGCCACTTCTCCAGGAGTGGTTTTAACTTGCACATGTTCTTGAAGCTCAGATTGAGAGCTTCAAAGCGGGAAATGGTGGTCTGGCTGAAGTCATTTCCGTAGAGCTTCCCCATAGCCAGACCTACATCGCCCTATGGGGAGTAGAAGATATCAGAAAAGGAGCGAAGGCACCTGGGAGAGTGAGATCATTTATTCATTGAGCTGTTCAATTTATATCCAACTTTGCCTCCAGGAACTTGAGGTCCCATAATAGGATATTGTTTCCCCATCTTTTTCCTTGTAGGAGCCCCCCCGTAGGCTAGGATGGACTTAGGCAGCTGGGTGACTTTGGGCCAGTCCCTCTCTTTCAACCCTAGGCTGGGAAGTCCAAAAGCATCTATCTACTGGATCAGTGTGACCAATGATTTATATATATATATAGAGAGAGAGAGAGAGACAGACAGAGAGACAGAGAGAGACAGAGAGACAGATAGACAGACAGAGACAGAGAGAGAGAGAGAGAGAGAGAGATGAGAGAGACAGAGAGATAGTTTATTGATTGATTAGTCTTACAACCATATCAAAGAAAATAAAATAATGGTAAAATACAAGGTCTATTTCCAGGATAAAATAGACAAAAGAAAATACATTAATACAATACATATGTGCTAAATACAAAGAATCAGTGTTCAGACAAATACATTGCCTTTACTTGATGCTGTTTATCTACTGCATCAGGCATATGAAGGTCCATAACCTTCAACGAAGAGGCCTCCATCTCACAGTGGTTCGATTTGGGCTGATCACAATGACAGTAATAGTGTGTGTGTGTGTGTGTGTTCTGGCCCTGCTCTATCCTGGAATAAGATGTTGGCTGGTGTACCTATATATGTGCATACACACATACATATAACCTATATACATATGCACATAAATCCATATATATGCACACACACTGTAGTGATCTGTCTCACAGACAGAGACTTGTCTTTATGGAGGTGGGGAGAGGAAGGAATACCTAGGATTGATTTTGTCTCGAATTGGCAATCCAGAATTGACAAAACGGGGCTGGACGTCACGTAGGATCTTTGTCTGTGCTTATAATGTCCTGTCTACTCTTCCTTTTGCAGGAGAATCATCTTAAGTTCAGAGCCATCTTCTTTTTGAGTAAATTAAACATTAGTTATACTGTAACACATAATTGTAATAGAATTATGTAATAGAATTAATTACAGTTTGCTAATTATCTCAGCTATTATAATAAAGCCACAGACGGCCTTTGTGAAGAGCATGCAGGTACAAATTAGAAAAATAAGTAAATAAGTGAAAAACTAATTAGAATAAACAAATTATATATTAGTTATAACAACAGATCTTCATCTGTTAATCTCCAAGTAGTTTACAAACAGAAACAGAAGAAAGAAAGGAAGGAAGGAAGGAAGGAAGGAAGGAAGGAAGGAAGGAAGGAAGGAAGGAAGGAAGGAAGGAAGGAAGGACAGTACTCAATTCAGGCAGAGTCAAAGTCTTGGGCCAGTGGCATCTACATGTAGAGGGGGTCCAAAATGTCAAGATGGTGGCTCCACCTCTGTGCCCTGCACAAGTGTGTTTTGCTGCTATTTCATTTCCTCCTCTTAGAATAGAAGTTAAAGGCTTCTTGGGGGTGCAGCTTGGAGCAGAAAGGCCTTTTCCTGTGAGTGAAGGTCCATGAATTGTCCAGCTGGCTGGCATGAGACCCCTCTCACCTGCGTAAACCCCAGTTTGATGCGCCTCTGCTTGAAAGTCTTGGCAAATTTTTCCAGCTCTTCCAAATCGTTGGCCTCATCTGTTGCCATGGAGGACGGCAAGTGTTTGGCAACTTGTAAATGCTGAGGGGCCTCAAGGTGAGGCTCCAACGATGTCCCAGGGTGTCCAGGACGTCCCACTGCCTGTTAAAACACAAGCCATTTTGGAATTGTCATCATATTGCAGCAACGGCTCATCCTTCTCCAACCCTTGCCAACCTGTTCCAGGATTCCCAGCTGCTTGTGCCCAGACACAAGAGAGTCTGACACAGGAGAGCACCATGGGATCTATAGCTGCAGGCCAAACCACAGACACATTAAATTTCTGATGCTCCCACAAACCAGCTAATATTTTTCCATCTCTTTTGTTCATGGATGGTGCCATCACGGAAGTTCAGGAAGGTCAGGCTTCATTAGCATAAGGATGAGTGTCTATCAAGTAACCCCAGGCAGTAAGACTGGGAAGGTGAAAAATATCCCATTTCCATAGCATCGCCAAGAAAACTCCTTGAACGTGTCCCTGCAGTCGCCAGGCATCAAACTCAAATTAAAGGAGGACTTCCTTTGAGTTTCATGATCTTAATCTTTGTGGGCATTTTAATGAGCTATTGTGCCCTGTGAAATTTCAGAAGCAGAGACAGACACTGAGACAGACGGTGAGAGAGAGGGAGGCAGAGACAACACATTTAAACTGTGAATAGGAAGGTGGCTGTGACAAACCAGGCTCGGCAACAGGATTATGAACCTGCAAGGTGAAAGTTTTCATCAAGGGCAATTATTGTAGCTTTTGGGAAATGCTGAGAGAAAACCCTCCAGTAACATTCTTGGAAGAGTAACACCCACTGGTTAACCCATTGGCCTGGGGCTCCCAAGCTACCTAAACAAATTAGCATTGGGTTTCCCCAAAGACTCTCAGATTTCTCCTCTGCGCATTTTGAAGCAGAATTCCTTCCGGAAATATTTTCTCCCAATACAACGGTTTGAAGAATTGTTGAATATTTTGTATTTACCCGTTGGATGTCAATAGTTGGTCTTTCATATTTTTGAGAGCTTGACGTATTGGTGGTTGATACAGCTTTGCTAATAATGGATATGCAAGGGATTTAATACGGAACAGCCTAGGGGAAGTGATGTGTGATGGTTTTCAAGGTAGGCAGTATTGACAGTGACATGCAGGAATGTATGGCATTTGACAACATAAGAGTTCGTAGGTTTTCCATTTGTTAAAATGAGATACTCTTTGTAACACATGAATGGTGAGCGGGGGCATTCATGGGTAAGGTTGAAAAAAGCCACGAAGGTGGTTGCAGCTGTGTGATCAAAGCCCCACAAGGTCCTTCCTTGATGATAGGATAAATTTGAAATTCCAGGGACAAATACGGACCTCTTCAAAATATGGGCTTGAACTGCAGATTGAATTTGGCTTAACAGAGTTTAACCAAATGACAATAACAAAACAACAACAGCAACTCAGTTGATGGGAGTTACCTGAGATGCTAAGCTGTGTCCATGCTGTGGGAGCAGAAGTCCACTTTGTTGTTGAGGAAAGGAGAGAAGGTTTGACTGCAGAGCTGAAAGGGATGGAGGAAAATTCAGTCAGATACTTTGGTTCCACCAAAAGAGCCTCATTCCACAAAGCCCAAACAAAGGCCGCTGACCGGTGTCCCAAATTTCACAGTCAAAAGAGGCATCCTGGCATTTCCCCCATTATTCCATTCATGTGTGATGAGTTTTATCTTGCCCTTTCCCCAGTGCAACATTTCACATCTTTATCAGTCATCTAGAAAGAGATGCGTGTGCAAATGAACCCTTCTCCCCCAAGACAACTAATGGGCTACAAGCAGGAACTGTTTGAAACAAAAAGCAGAGCGAAGCAGCCAGTTGCAATTCTCAGAGCTGGAAATCAAAGTGTATGAACAGAGAACCACTCTTGACATCTGATCATTCCATCCCATTTTTTTTTTTAATTCAGAAGTAAAGTTTGCTGTGTCGAGTGGGCTTATACCTAAGAAAATAACCTAGATTGTAGCTCTGGAATTAACCACCTTTATCTCAGAGATCATTACCTTTAACCTGGCACATATATCTCCCCCCGACACCAGCATGTTGCATTACAACTCCCATCACTCCCAGCTAGCTTGGGGCAAGTTAAGTCAATGCAACCATCCCTGTCTCACCGGCGTGTGGCTGCAACAATAAGACAACTTGCTCTAGGCGACCGGGTGACAAGGTGATGCAACAGCTCCTGAAGTCATCCATGCCTTGAATTGCCTGCCACCAAACAGACAAATTGGCTGGTGTCTTCCTCCCTTATAAGGCCTCTATTAGTGCTGGGAGTTGTTAGCAGGGTGAAAACAGGTTGGGCGTTTTTATTAAAAAAAGAAATCACAGCAGAACCTTCACTCACCCGCTGCCTGAACCTGAACCCTCCTGGTTGCACAACGTGTGTGACAGATCAAGACAGTGGTTGCAGACCCACACTTCAATGGTGTTTCAGTTGGCCCCATCACTCATACTCTTCCCCCAAACTCAGCTCCTTCATTGCCGCTCTCTCCCTCTCTCTTTTACAAGGCCCAATCTATCTTGCATTGCCAGAGTTATCATTATCATATTATTGTTGCTATTATTAAAATAATTCTTGCAACCTTATTGACACTATAACATGGACCTTAAATTATGTATTTGCCCGCATTTATATCCTATGATTAATCAAATTATCTGCCAGCAAGATGTGTAGACCTGGTTCATCTCGTGATTTAATTTTACAATGATTTATTGAATGAGCCCCAGCTGTCTGGGTTCACCCAGTTCCATAAGCCTTAAACTTTGTTTTACATATCACAATGCCTGGATTTGCACAACCCAGGAAACCTTCTGAGGACTTTGCATGACTTGTGAACGAGGCTATTTTATTTTGGTAGATACAAAAGCCTTAGGGTGTGAGATGTGCAAAGGGGGGCAATTGTGCTTCTAGGTTCCTCCCAGGACTCAGATGTTCCAACTGTAATTTTGCTCTGCAATCTCTGGGCCCTGGTGCACCCTGGAGAAAAACTCTCCTTCGCCAACTTAGCAGTTTTCAGTGACGGAATAGGCTTGCTCGTAGATGAGAGTTGGATTTTCACACTTGTAAGCCATAAGGTGGTTCACTGGCATATACTGGCTCCTACTAACTGGATCAGTGTTTCTCAACCTTGATAGCTTTAAGATGGGTGGACTTCTGGCTGGGGAATTCTGGGAGTTGACAAGGTTGAGAAACACTGAACCAGATGACCAACTACAAAGTTCAAAAACTAATGGGAAATTAAATTACACTGAAATCAGACAGAGAGAGAAGAAAGCCCACAAAGGCTTCGAAAGAACATTTGAACATTCTCCGTAGAGGTCAACAAAGTCAAGAAGGTGGTCTTGACATGCAACTGAAGCCTTGATTCTTTTTAACTTGTGTCACAGGGCTGCAAATGCATAGATGAAGCCACCATCTTGACTTTTTTGTCCTCTCCTCAGACATCCCTGTCCTTAAGCCTCTTGGAGTCTTGAAAGGGTGCTGAATTCAGCACCAAGGAGGAACTGCTCAGCACCTGTCACTCAAAACTGAGTCACCAGGAGTTACCTTGAGGTTTCTACTCATTGCCTGTGTAATCCTGATCTTGTACCTCCTTCAGTGAAACCCTGGCTTTGCTCCTGATGTCATGTCTCCAGAGGAAAGGAAACAAAACAGAACTGTTGAAACCACCACAGGGCAGGAGCTGGTTAGAGTTTCATGTGCCTGGAAACTTGCAAATCAGGGACATGCTTGTCAGCACAATTGGACTCATAAACCCTGTGCAGCTCTGGGAGGCTTGGAGACGGCTCCATGTTTAATAATTTTACAACATCCCAGCCAGATAGGATCTAAATGAGCCAGACGTAAAAATTTGCCCAATGGTTTTGCTTCCTAGCTGTAGGGTGGTTGGTTAGACCTACTCGGGTAGGTCTCTTCCTGTGGGGTGGGGAAAGTTTGTGTAGGAAAAGATGAGTGGCGATATAATCCATCCCCAAAGGAAAAGTTTGACAGGTGGCTCAAGGAACCATGACTCCGTGGCTCCAGGGATTACGCAGGCTGGCTCTGAACTTTGACTCTGAAACCCTTTGCTTTTCTAAGTCATTGGAGATACATGGAAGCAGGAGAAGCAGAAGAGCGCTGAGCTGGCCATTCCAGGGTAGGGGAAATGAGCTGTTTGATGGCTGACCCAATTCCTTGGTCCAGGTGGCTGGACTGCTGGCGATCTTGGCCTCTGAAATGCCAGATCCATTTATAATAAGACCATGCTCATCCATAACCTGAGAGTGGATGAGCAAGTGCACTCTGTGCTGTGTCATCAGAATCTGGTTGAATAAGGGTGCAATGTTGTCCTAGTGGAAATAAGACCTCCTGGACTTGGGGTCCTTCAGTAATCTTGACACCAAAGCTGGGTAGAAGGTGGTGTACCTGTGATCAAGGACTCTGCTGCTGAGGCAATAGTTGCAATAGAAGGTTCAGGGTTTTTTGGGGTGGCGGTGGTGGTTGGAACAAGCTGGAGAACCTGCTAGTATAATAGCTGTCTTGCTATACAGGAGAGTCCCTGCCTATGTTCCTAGACTTGAACTTGGGCCTGGTATTGGAATTCCCTCATCATTTTTATGCTGAAGGCTCTTAAAGTCCATGCCTCGGAGTCTGTGAAGGCCCATGGTCACCATTGGTTTGCCCTAGATAATTCCTGGCCTGACCCATACAAGTCAGTTGTATTGGACCTTGTTTTCACCTTTTCAAATCAACTTGAAAGGTGCTGTTTGAAGGTAATCTGATATGGAGAATGTTACATCTAGCCCGTGGTGTGATTATTTCCTGATTCAGATGAAATTACCAGCACTGTGAACTCTGTGGAGTGAGCAGACCTATTAGAGCGATCCATTCCAGGAACCTCATGGATTCAGGGGGACTTCAGAGGCTGCTGGGAATGTCCTGAACTATTGGACAGCCAGTTCTGCTGATTGCCTGGTTGCCAGACCTTCTCTGTAAGCCTAAACTGATTGTTTCTTTGGTTTCCAGAAGAGCAACAGTGGTTGGACTATTGGTGGAGGAAAACAAAAATTGAACCTGATCAAGCATGGAAACATGCTCAAGTTCAATATCATTCAATATTATTACCCTATGTTATGATGGTATAGGATGTAAAACACTAGTATGACTGTTCCCTTAGGGTTAGGGTTAGGGTTAGGGTTTTTGGCCAGTCACCTTGTTTAGGGTGGACCCCCTTTTGGGGATGAACAAGCAAGTGAAACTCCTGTTGTGACCAGTTTCCACAGAACTTCGTCAACAAAGTCACTCAGCTTCACCAAAGCTTTGACTCTTACTTGGAGGTCATACAACAGTAATTCATGCCTTCTTTACTGCTTGGTTGAACTACTGCAATACGCTCTGGCTGGAGCTGCTTTGGAAGACCACTTGGAATCTACAATTAGTATAAAATGAAGCTAGCCAGGAAGATGTTACACCTGGGTTATGGCCACCACATTGGCTGCTAATAGGTTTTGGGTAAAATTCAAAGTGCTGATTTCAACCTATAAAGGACTATATGACTTGACACCAAGGCACTTGCATTGTGTTCTTTGATCCAAGGAGCATCCAAGGAAGATTCACGGGTTCAGCTTCAGCAATCCAGTGTTCAGAAATGAAGGGATGCATGCTTGAATTTTGCAAGAAGAAAAGACTGAACCTTTTGGAAAAGAGCTCTCTGATTGTCTAACAGCACCTTTTCTATGTCTATTAATAAAAAAAACCTGGCAAGTACTTCATATATATACTACTTACAACCCTGTAGGACAGGTCAACATTATCTTCTCCATATTGCAGAAAGAAGGAAGGTAGAATCCAAGTGGAGAAATAGTAATTTACCTATGTTAACTGACAAGTTCAAAACAAGGGTAAAATTTGTACCAGGGAATCTCTCATTCAGAGCATAGACACTTTGGAGGCTTTGAAATATACAGTGGCATCATTTTTTCATCTCTTAATCTTTCTGCATGAAAGGCAGAAACTCTTCTTTCAGATAAAAAGTGGGTCCCTTGAGATTTATCTTACTAATAAGGCAATCTTGTTTATATCTATTCAGAATTCTGATTTAGCTTCATGGAACTTACTCCTAGGCAGCTCTTATCAGCCTTCTTCAACTTGGCATCTTCTAGCTGTGTTGGACTTCAACTCCCATGATCCCCACTCAGCATGGGGCATGAAAGTTGAAACTCAACTTAACTAGAAGGCATCCACCTGTGGAAGTATGTGTCATATGATTTCAATCTTTGGGAACTGAGCCACCATGGGACACCATGGCTGTCTTCACACAACACACTTCATCCGGGGTCTGAATTCACCCAACTTCTTATGGAACACATTGATCCATAACCTAGCCAAAAAGACAGGTTCTCATAAGATTCACACATACATACACCCGCCCCCCCCCAACCAATCTTAGCATGTTGTTGAAATGCAGCTGCTAGTTTTTCAATTAATCTTCTTCAGCATGTCTTTCACCACTAAGGCATTTGCTACTCAAGTTTTAAACTCAACCACATGTCAATCATGCAGGTAAGAGACAAGGACAGAGTCACAGGAATCCATACCAATTCTCACCTCCAGATGATTTACCTTACAAAAGGCAAACAGCCCCTTAGCAACTCAAAGCTCCCATAAAAAATCACAAATCGGGAAAAGCTACAGAATGATGGCCATGCTGAATACTTGAACGGCCACATCAACCAACCGTTTGTCATGCATCAAAAGTAAAACAGCTGCAGAGGTTTAATCAATTTCTCTGTAAAAGAAATTGACCTTTGATGGTGCAAGTGTTTGCTACAGAGCAAAAGAGACGACGACGATGATGATGTAGAGTTGTATTAAGGGAATGGTGAGCATATGCATTTTCTAAATAAAAAATGATAAAAAATAGAACTTCCAGTTGAATGCATTTCACATGCATAGCAAATGCCAACACCTTGCTGATCTTCTTCTGGACTTAAAAGGTAGGTCTGGTTGGTAGCTGGATGGGACACCACCAGAAAAATCCAGGACAATAGGCTAAATTGGGAAAACAACATTGCAGAAAAATGCAGTCACAATCCACATCCATCTTCTTGCCAAGGAAATAAGACATGAGTGACCTTGAAGGAGTTGTTTACCCTTATCTAGTTGCACTCTTTACAAATGGAAGGGAAACCTGTGGCATTCCAGATGTTGATTTCCCAACCAGCCTGTCCAGTGATGATGGATGCTGAGGGTTGGAGTTCAAGAACACCTGGAGACCCACAGGTTCTCTAGCATTACTTTATTTTATTTATTTATTTATTAAATTTCTCCCCCATCCATCTCCCCCCCAATGGGGAACTCTGGGCGGCTCACACAAAACATTAAAACCATAAATGCATATAAATACATAAAACACAAAACTTAAAAAAAAACATTACTAAAAAAGAAGAAGAGAGTCCAAGAAGATGAAGGATCTGGGGCTGAAGACAGTAGGCCTCTCTTTATAGCAATCTTGCTAGAGAAATCCAATCCTACAGTGTTAGATGTTGCAAAAGATGGGATCCAGACTTGTTTGAGCCCTCTTCTATTTATGAGCTCCTGATTCACAGCTGACTGAGTCCCAGAAATTTAACCGGGGTAGCAAAAACACCAAGTGATCATTGTCAACAGCAAAACAGTGGTTAAAGCTTTTGCAGTTAAGATGTTTGATGATTTAAAAGTATCAGGGCAACAGGACTAATGCTCAGGGGATTTGGAATGGAGTAGCTTGGGCAGGATGCTGTTAGCAACCATCATTGGAGCGGCCCCACTTTCTCCTCCCTGCTGCCAAGAAGCTACTGAAGGACCAAAAAGCTTCAGAAATAGGAATTAAGCATCTCATGGGGAAGGCTGCTCAGCCGTTGCCTGGAGGAAAGCTTGGTCTCTTAGACCTCAGAGAAATGAGAAGGAGCTCAAAGAAGTAGTTCCTGGCTTAGAGAACTGGTGGTCTGACCCAGGAGAAGGGAACAACATCTACACAGACATTATAGAAATCAAACTACATCTAGGGATGTTCACATTACCTTGTTGTCCTGCTGGGCCTTGAGAAAGCAGGAACAGGGGGACAGACTGCATAGGTCCTGGAACTTGCACGAGTTGCTGCAAAGTATGAAGAGAGTTCACATTCTGAAGGAGAAGAAGACAGGTCAGATACTAGGACACCCTTCCACAGCCAGCCCATCGCTGGACTCCCTGTCCCTCTTCAGATGGCACCCTTCTGCTTTTGGATTTGTTCTCTTCCTCTTTCTTAAATAATGAGACATTTGCAAATGCATGACCATTGCCAGCTTCCTCTTGGCTTGAGGAGGGCCACTGGAAGCCCAGACCATACAGCCCTCATTGTACTAAGTTATTGTTTGTTTAACCAAGGTCCTTTTTTGGATAACCCTTCCCCCGCAATCCCTGACCAGGTCCACGCAACACAATGAAGCCAAAAATCAGCGGTGCTTTGCCTGAACATCTGGGGTTGTACATGACCCCTACAAGCATTGGCGTGGCTCCCTCAAAAAGGTGTGGCCAAAATTGTAACTCTTAATGTGACACAAGGAGTGGAAATATTAAGTTATTATTAAGCATGACTGGAGAGTAATCATATTTACTCTGTTTAATTTTAATTAAATTTAAATGTAAATGAAAGCAATCTAAATTTAGTGCCTGGCCCCACCCTGTTTGGGGGAGCATGGCCTTTGGCCACTCAAAGGCCTAAGTAAGTCCTTGGCCCAGAAAAAGTTGCCCATTCTCGGCATCAACCAGGATTCCCATAGCACAGTGGTTGCCTTTACCCATTGCGCGAAGACTAAGGCACAACATGGCTTGTTTCATGCAATGGGTGAATCCAGCCATATTACTCACTGGCCCCAAATGTACCACATCTGGTCCTCTGAGATGAGCAAGAGCTTTTGGAGTCTGCATCCTGGACCTCACTTACAAAGTTTACAAGTGCCAATAGCCTCATCTTCCATGGTCAGGCTCAGTCCGAGAACAGCAAGAGGACAGTTCATCCAAATTCAGTTCTTTTACTGCTTACACCAGTGTTGTCCAAACTTGGCCACTTTAAGATGAGTGGACTTCAACTCCACATGCTGGCTGGGGAATTCTGGGAGTTGAAGTCCACTCATCTTAAAGTGGCCAGGTTTGGACAACACTGGCTTACACCATATAGACAGAATCTTGCCAGACTCAATCTATATTACTGCAACTAATGGATATACCCTGGGAGATTCTAGGGAGTGGCTATCCTGAATCTCTCACACTTCCCAAGCTCCAGTTCTAGACTGTGCGGTCTTTTGTCTCCCTTCCTGGAATACACCCCCTCCTTCCTGATCACCTTGCTCTCTCCTGCAATCCACCACATCATCCCCCCCTTTGTAGATACATTCCATCACATCCATAAATATTTGTAGGTTTTGTTGAAAGCCATGTCTTTTGGCTATGGATTCAAGAAACCTTTCCTTAAATCTTTCATCTGTCAGCCTTATGGGACAGCATCAGGTTCTCAAGTTGAGAAAGTGAGAAATGTATTTCTATTCATTTTTTCCATGCCATACATACACCCCCACTTAAACTACAAGTCCTCAAGAAACTATCCTGTCACTAGCCTTTTTCTTCTGTTTATAAAACCAGAATGCCCTGCCTCTCATTCATGTTAAGCATACCCAATGGATTTCATTCAAACACTGATCAGAACTGAACCATCCTAGACCGAAGTGCTCTGAGGGCCTTCAGACCACATCTCAAGGAAACTCCTATTCTTGAACTTGCCACCAGTACTTGAATGTGTCAAGAGTGCCAACTCTTACCCCAGAAATTTGTCCTCCAGGCATCATGGAAGCCCCCTGGGCTAGGTGACTTGATCTGGAGGAGAGGGACGTTTGCAAAGAGTCACTGAGGTCTTCTGTTTTAATCTGCAAGCATGAGCAGAAGGAAACAATAATGTAACCAACATCTAAGATATCTGAAAAGCACCAAGTTGGAGAAGACTATGTGGTAGCTTCAGCTGACTTGCTGTAGGATTCCAGTCTACTGGAAATGATTGGAATGCTCCTCAACTTGTGTCTTAAATAAAGGATGTGGCAATTTCTAAAACAAAAAGAACTCTAGGGAAGAGAGATTTAATGCCCACATTTTCATGGAGATCTCATTTTTTTGCCCCAGACTGATTTCTAAGGAAATATTTGAACATTCATCCAAGAGATTCCCAACCAACTCTCTCTTCACAGGACCACTCTTCTCATAAGGGACTCCAGGTACCATGAAAGTTTATATCTTTTTTTAAAATCTGCCTCTAGGATTTTTCTTCATGGATAATGAAATGAGCACCCTATCTTGTTGCTTAGGAAGAAGTCAGTCTTCTAGTGAACCACATGACTGATGGGTAAAACAAATCACAAATTTAAAGTATTGGATTATAGATGCTGAGAAATCCCCCTGTCTTCCTGAGATCCTGAAGAAGACTTCACAGAGCAGACCGTCACCCAACTGAAGATACACCAATTTCATAGATCTACCCATTCAGTTAAGTGCCAAATACAAAAATACATACAATTAATGCAATTAACAGTAGAATCCCATGTACATTTCTTTTGAAGCAACTCTCATTAAGTTGAGTAGTGCTTACGCCTAAGTATGTGTGCATAAGATTGCACGCTTAAGCACTTTCCAACATAGTCATCTATCCAAGCATTTAGGTCCAGACTTTCTGACTTTCCAACCCTTAGGCTTCCCAAAATGGCTTCCCAAAATTTCTGGCTGGGAGCTAATGGACAGAAAACCTTTGCATTTGAATGGGACATGGTACATCATAAGGAATACTGCATATGGCATGGAACCAGTCAGAAATATAATTTAACTGGATCTCAGAAGCAGAAAAAGGGACCTATGACATTTATCTCAGCTTTAAAGAATCTCAATATTTTGCTTCTTAAACTAAGCTTTAGTTGGAAGACCAACTTGCAATCTTGAGTCCATGGGTATCCACAGGAGAGGGGGAGGGGGGAAATGACATCCTGTGCATCAGGATGTCATCACACCAATGACATGAATGGTCGTTCATTACTTTGGTGTAATGACATCCTGATGCACACGGTATCATCATGGCTTGTGCCAGACAGCTCTTCGTCTAGTATAAACTCTTTGGAAACAAAGCAAATGTTTGTCTAGTAGTGACTGCACTTATAAACAGAGGAAGGAAAAGACAACAGGCAGCAAAAGTATCTGAGTTGGGTTCAGACTCACCAGCAAAAGGCAAATCCACCTTCTTGCCATATCCCCAAAACACATTCTATGGAAGATTTGCACATAGATACCAAAGCCCAGGCATCTGGTTGGTTTGTCCTTAGTATTTGGTGATAACTATGACTAATTATCATTGAAAGAACTGGCAAGAAAACCGAGCAAAACTGAAACTACAAATCGTTTATGCAAAGGAAGAAGATTGGTGCAGTTTCTCAAGCTACAGTTTTCTGCCTTCTCCTTGCATCGGTTTCTTCAAGCACTCTCCTGATCTGTTACACATTTCGCTTGGAAGGATACCTGTACCTAAGATTTTACTCCTTCCAGTTCCTTCGGAGGAGGAAAAGAACAACCAAAATTATTAGCAGCTACACTCTACTCCATAAGGGGACAAGTTGCCTCTGTCTGGTATTGTGGAAGATGCTCCAAAACGCTTTGATCTACTCTGGTGTGGTTGGAGGTGAATGATTCAAAGAAAGACACATGTTAGTCTCCTGTGGCAAAACCCAGCAAAGATGTTGGTGGCACTTTAAAGAATAAAAAGAACAAAGCAGTTACAAATTGGTGAGCCTTGAAGATGCCATCAGACTATTTTCTCTTTTCGTTTGGCTTACAGCAATTTCTCCTGTCATTCTGCCTAAGCAACTGGCGCTCAAGGCAACCGACAAGGAAGCAGAAGACAGAACAAACAAATTGAAAGCCCAATTAAACAATCATCCACTTAAAATTTAAAACAATAATTATATAATAAAGCCATAATCAAAACAGTCTAAAAGGGTAAATTGGAAAGATGCACGTCGATATTCTGTCCGAACGTATGGCCCAATCAAGCTCTAAAAAGAATACCTTTTGCACCTACATTCCTGCATTACAGTTCTTACTAATTTTTTCTAATTTACCCTTGATGTTTGCTAAGATGCCCTTCTACAAAATTTGTCAGAAAAAGAGGAATAAATTATTAATTAGAAAATGGAAAAGGGTTGTTTCTAGGAGTGATGGAACCTCTATCTATGTAAGTCTTCTTCGGCTTGTTGACCTCCAGAAAAAAACCAGGTAAATTACCTACATGGTGGGCATCAAGTTGGGGAGAGCTGATAGATGTATTCCAAGTTGCTAGATTCGTATACCTGTTTCTTTCAGCTGTAAACTGCCTTCGAATATGGAAAGTTCATTGAGCTATTATGGGCGACAGCTGTTCATGAAACAGTTGTTGATAAAACTCTAAAACTAATTCCAAGACTAAGAGTGAAAATGCTATTACCTTTCAATGGCCAAATAAATATTTCATATCTGGTAAGCTTCAAACATTTCTTATAATTTGATGAAGAACTTGATGCAATAGTAATTGTAACTGACAATATATTGGGTTTGTACAATATGTTATTTCTTTAGCATATCAAATTACACTCTGGAGCAAATCTGAAAGTACTTCGATTTAGTATTTTTGATTGAAAGCTTAGATGATGCCACTTAGAATTCCATCAGTGGTTTCAGATATACTAATTTTTAGGCTAGTGTTTAAGAAGGCTTTTTTAAATATCTATTTTCTCTCCTCCTCTTTCCCCTCACCAAAAAAACCAGCTAAAAGAATAAACACACAGAGTCACAAGCAGCCTTTGCATATAACATATTCATGTCGGAAATAAAAGACGCAAGATGACAGAGCGTGTTCCGCTAAATAAATGGAAAATAAAGTAAACAGAATTGTTAAAGCAAGACTTCAGCTCTTCTGAACTGATGAATGAATCTGGTTAGTCGAAGAGAAGAAAGGCTCACTTGATGGGATTAAACTACTCAGCGATCAGATACTTCTGCTCCGAAGCTCTTTTGACTTGCCCATGGCCGCTGATCATCATTTTCTTTTTATCGCATTATTAATCAAGGATAATTTTCTTCTGTCGGACTGAGTCAGCAGAACTCCACAAGCACATCCATCGTTGCAAAACGGTAAACCAAGAAACACGCCGCGCTTCTACTCTTCAGCAAATTGCAAAGTCATCCATCATAGAGATGATTGTTCATTAGGTTCAGCTTCATTCTGAGTCCTGCATGAATCTATTAACTTGTAATCAGCAGAAAGACCATTTTTTCACCCGGCAGCCTTTTTCAGAGTCCAGAGTGTAAAACGATCGAAGGCTACCACCACCCCAGATTGTGTTTTACTGTTTTTTTTTAAATGGATTTTTGTTATTATCTAATTAATATTTAATCTGGGTCAGCCACCTGGGAGAAGGCGCACATGCCTTTTCATATAAAAATGTAATCATTTGCCAAGCACACGCTCCAATCCTCTGCTTCCTCATCATGGCATGTTAACACACATTTGGAAATAAAGGTCATGCTGGTCCTTATTCAATCCACTTTTGCGAAGTTACACAAGTGTCAGAGAAAAAGGAAAAGGACCTATAGTTAGGTAAGAGACTGACATCGAGTAAACTGCATCATTCAAAATAGCCCATCAGCAAGAGTATTATTTACTAGATTTGAAATCCACCCAGTGACACACATCCTTTGGGTGGATGATGCAAGGAAAAAACAGATTGTTTGTTCCTATTCCGGTGTAGACCTGACTCCTACCATCTCTCTCCATCTCCCTGAAAAAGCTTTCAGTGGAAGCTTAAGCCTTGCCCTCCAGAACAGTAGAAATCTGCCCAATAAAACCAGATGTGAAGAAGAAAATAGCGTCTCCCAAATCATTAACGCAATACACCCCATGGCCAGCAGAGGGAGAGACGTCCTGTACTGTATAAAAGAGCTCTGATAGGCTACTGGCAAAAGAGAGATCATAATTTCCACCCGGAGTTTGACTGTAGAGTGTTGAGCATGTTAAAAGACCATAAAGTATAGTCCTTTTTGGGTGGGGAGGATATGTTGTAGGAGGGAGGGAGGAAGGGAGGGAGGGAGAGAGATTGAGATTCTGTATCATGTGAGGAGACCCAAGCCTATTTTGTCAAGGAGTAGTTTGAGAACATCCTTCGTTTGAAAGGAAATGACAGAGTTGCAGCACACTGACCATCATTCCAACATCTCCTGATCAGGGCATGAATGCAAATTAAAGCATCCCCAAGACAAGACTATCCAGGGAACACCTCCAGTCAAAGGAGCACCCCATCTCCCTTGCAATTGATTTCACTGCCAAACAACTTTGATCATTCTGAAGGTTTCCTAACATTATCAGATCATTTCTCATTCCCTATCAAGACAGCCCGTATTTGAAAGGATGAGGAGGCCCTCTCCATGAACTAAGGATAACAAGGAAAGTTATACCTCTTATCCCTTGTCCTTTCTCAGCCCGTTGCCTCCAGGGACACTCTTGCATAAAAAATAATTGGCCCTTCTCTGTAGCTACAACTCCTGAAGGTCCAGAGGAACCAGCAGAAGATGCATGTGCTCTTTTCAAGGCCAGCTCTGCTCAACAAATCCAAAAGATCCAACAGATAAAGGGGGAAAAAAAGAGAGGCTGCCTACTGGAACAATACTTTCTCCTTTGCCTGTGAACAAGAGAGTCCCAATCGCCTAGAGTGTGGAAGGAACAAAAGCTTTTTCCAAACTGAAATCAATTTTTACCACTGCCAAAATAGGAGAATTTGGAAGTTTTCCAAGCAGAAATGGGTGTGTTGAATCTCTGCTCTAAACAACATGAGAAAATAAGGTAAGGTTGGCATGAAAAGGTAGTTGCCAATATGGGCACTTTTATTCTTTTAAAGCCGAATCATTGAATCTCTCCCCCTTTCCTTCAACATGTCCATGGAGAACCCCAAAACAGCTGGAGAACTGCTTCAGCTCCACCTGGCTTCTACATTTCTCTCTACAGTTGTGGATCACCTGTCACTTATCAATTAGAAATGCAACCAAACCACAAAAGTTTGGATGCAGAGCCAATCTTTTTACAAAACCCAAGTTGCATATGCAGATCCATAAGAAAATCGGATGCAGATTAGCAAAACAAACTCCTGAATCTTGTTAGGCTTCCTGGGTTCCAAGACTTCACTGTGTTAGTCAAATCAACTTAAGTGTAAAATAAGAAGAGGTGATTCAAACTTTCCTCCAATGCCAGTTTCAAGCCCTAGGATATTTTGCATGAGGAAAAACAGACAGAGCCAGGAGGTAGAATGGCTGTAAGGTAGTCTTTGGCTTTTAACATATATAGCTCTCTGAAGATACGGAAATTACAGAGCGGCATTTTCTTCACCTCTGTAGCCGCTACAAGAGGAGGCAAGCTAAATTCATGGAATTTATTTATTTATTTGATTTCTATAGCCGCCCATCTCAACAAGCGTCTCTGGTGTTCTTATTTCTTTTTAATTCATTTATTTATTGAATTTCTCCCCCGCCCATCTCCCCCCAATGGGGGAACTCTGGGCGACTCACACAAAACATTAAAACCATAAATATATGTACTTACATAAAACATCAATTTAAAAACATGACTAAAAAAGGAAAAGGAGAGTCCAGGAAGATGAAGAATCTGGGGCTAAAGAGAGCAGGCCTCTATGGGGCTAGCCATCCCCATGCTTGAGGTCTTCCCTCCCCACCCCAGGCCAGGTGGCAGAACCAGGTCTTCAAAGCCCTCTGGAAGGCCAGGAGTGAGGGGGCCAGTCGCACCTCCGGGGGCAGGATGTTCCAAAGAGCGTGAATGTTCTTCCTGGTATTCAGTTAATGTATGAAATTTCAGGATAAGCCCCAGGAGAAAGCAAAGGAACATGCAAAGAATAGCTTCTGAGCAAGGCCCATGAAAGGAACTGGAGCCACAAATACAAAATATCCGGTACTTTATGCACAGACAATTCAGAGATTTAATGGTGTAGAACACTGTTGAGTTGAGCTGATGACACCATCAGCATACAGCTTTGGGGTAGAAGGGAAGAACCTTACTCAACAGAAAAAAACAATAGAGTCTCTGGCAGATAGCAACGCTGATTTAACATATCTGGAAGTAGCTGAAGTCACGCATGTAACTATTGAAAGAGACTCATCCATAGGATTATTTATTCGAGAATCGAGGTGATGAAATTGTCCCTGGTTTGAATGCAGATCTTCTTTCTCTAGTTTACCTCAGCTGACATAACTTTACACTACAGGTAGCCCTCAACTTACGACCACAATAGGGACTGGAAAATTTGTCATTAAGCAGTGCAGTCATTAAGTGAGGCATTATGTGACCTCACCCGATTTTATGACTTTTTTCTGGTGGTTGTTAAGCGAATCACTGCAGTCTTTTAAGTGAATCATGTGGTTTCCCATTGATTTTGCTTCTTGGAAGCTGGCTGGGAAGGTTGCAAATGGCGATCATATGACTCCAGGATGCTGCAACCATCGTAAATACATGCCGGTCGCCAAGCACCCAAATTTTGATCATGTGACCATGGGGACGCTGCAACGGTCATAAGTGCAAGGACCAGTTGTAAGTCACTTTTTTCAGCACCGTTGTAACTTTGAATGGACAATAAATGAATGGTCATAAGTTGAGAACTACCTGTACTAATATTGTTGAGGTGGTTCCATATTTACAAGCATCTCTTGCTCCTGTATAACAGCCTCCTACCCCCAAAAGTTATCAGCTCTTAAGCATATCAACATCATTTTAAAAGGAATTTCATAAGTCCTTTATAATTGGATTTTTATAATGTTCATCTTTCTTTGTGGGCAGGTTTCCATCTTGCTAGCTACTGTCAAAGAGAGAGAGGGGAAGGAAGAAAGGCATGCTAAGCCAAACACTCTGCATATTGTATGAATCCTGCCGATTGTGTGTATAATAACCCACAATTAAAAGAAGCCTGGCTTGGTGAATCCCCAAGGGTGGGCTAGTTAAGAGTTTTTCTAAATCATGGTTTCAGAACCAATGGGTATTAGCCTTGATGGCAGTGGGACTGCCTCTGATGGCCCTCAGCTGGGACACTCAGGGGCTTCCTTATGCAGTTGGTTGGCCACTGAGAATAGACTGCTGGACTAGATAAGCCAGGGGTCTCATCCAGCAGGGCACGGCTTATGTTCTTACAAAAGTTCCATGCATTGCCTAGCAAGAGTTGGAGACATATTTTAGATGGTAAACTTGATGCAGTAAAAGAATGGTGGTTTGTAGAAGAATTTAGTTCCAAACTCACGTTGACTCCCATGTAATAAACTCATTAAAATATAATTTGTGTTGTTGCTTATTAACCAGATAATCTTTTATAGTAATTGGAATTGTTATTAACCTAATTTACATCTCTTTACATTTCTTGTTCTAGAAAAAAGGTTTCATATGCTTGATGTTGGTGGCATGAGCGTAATCCCTTTCTTGAATGCTTATAAACCAGAATGGTTTGGTTTACCCAGCTTGCTAAACCCAAACCAAAGAAAGCACATTATGTAATTTCCACTGGCAGATTTCTCCTCTAGTTGTTTTGGAAAACTGTCACATAGGGGACCATTGTCACCACCTGCCATAGTGATTTCCATCAGCTTGTTCTATTAAAGATGGGGGGTGGGGTGGGGAGTCCTGCTTCTTCTGCTCATTTAGGCAACGGTTCCTAAGAAATGATCTATTTCTTATTATTACCTATGTTTTTCTGAATCTGAAACATATCCCCCTTCTTCTCTGTAATCTCTTCCTAAATGAAAACATTCCAGTTGAAGCCAATGAAGCTGTAATTGCGGAGCTGACATAGTGACATAGTCTTTGAGAAAATGAAGAGAGAGCTACCAGTGAAGTTGTATTGCTCCAGAAGAATAAAGAATGAGCATCATGCAGCAGGCACACACACACACACAGACACACACACAGACACAGAATGAGCTGCAGAAGCGTTGGTTGGGAATTATGGAAGTTGAAGTCCAACGCATCTAGAGGGTACCAGGCAGGAAGGCTGATATGGAAGACACCCGCCCTGATTCATCTGGTCACTCTAAAATGTGACCAAGCTGGTGGGAAGAAAACAACAATCAACAACTACTTGAACAACAGATGGAGGATGATGGAAAATGATCAAAGCTGGGTTGCATAACCCGTTTGAGGAAGGTGTTTCATAAACATTTCACAAGAATTACGAAGGGAGAACATCTCCCAACCTGCCTGTAATTACTGTTCCATCTCATCCTTACCAATAGGGTGAGTACAACTAATAATAATCATAGGAAAAAAGGCCTGTTTTGTAACTGATCCATAAACTTTTGGCAACCAGCAGGGCTCATGAAGACATTTGGTAAACCCAGCTGTGCTGAGGTTCGGCTTCACCCTGAATCGGTTACGGGAACAGTAGCGATGCATCGCCAGGCCTGAGAGGGGAGGGTGACAAGAACTACATTGATACAGGTGTAGATAGCTAGAAGTAGGCAGATGCCTCCAGACCTGTCAAACCAACCCGGGAAGTCTTATTTACTCTTCCTTCTCGTCAACATGAAGCCAACTCCTCTTGCCTAACGTTTTTTGAAAAAGAAAGACCTGTTGAAATTCTGATTAAAATGCTTTGGAGATGGTTACAACTCTGACACCTGCTACTTCCTCTGAGTTTTTCTCCTCTAGGTAAATCTCAGGTTCCTGAAGTGTGCTAGTGCTGGACCTACACCTAATGTGCTGTACCTCTCAAACCCCTAAGATAATTCTCCCTCTTTTCCTCCCCCCCTTCTGACGTTTACAATTATCTCCTTGTTCATCGTTTGATGATTCTCCAGAACTTTGTTTACCGTGTCTTCATCCCTTTTTTGCACGTAGAGCATTGCTCATAACCTTTCTCAGTGGCAAACTTACTACCCCCCAACCCCTTTTCAATCTGTGTATGTTCTTCCAAGCTATCCCTCATATAGACATTGGAAAATAAAATAATCATAGCTTATAAATACTAACAGCTTTGCTGTTGCCACTATTACATGTGTTAACTTGCACAACAATCAAAGCTTAGCAAATGCCAAAAAGAAATGGAGGAAGAAAACCAGATCAAGAGGAAGAAATTCAATCCAAGATGTTATCTCGTAACCCAGAATTTGATAGAAACAAGATTAAATGGCAATCTGAGGGGAATATTTCTGCGAATATATACCTCCCTGTGCATTGTTTCTATTTGGATGATAACTTAGTTAACTTGAAAAATGGCCTTAAGACTTTCCATTCAGGTAAGTTCTCAAGATATTGTCCTCACTCTATTTGGCTTTGTGATTCTACCTCCCAAATCAGACTGCGTGTGACATCATTACACAAGCAGAATTATCCCTAATATGGTAGATGACTTAGCAGAAGACAACAGTGAATGAAAACATGACAAAATTAGGGGAAAAGAGGAAGGGTTTAGCTTCCTCAACCAGCCTCCAGGAAAGAGGGTAGTTTCCAGAGGCCTAATGTTTACTATTTTGTAGAGAAATATTCAGTCATGGAAATGTAGTTCAAGGCCAATAAAAATACTATGTCAGCGTAACAAGTATTCTCTTAAGGCAGTGTTGTCCAAATGTGGCCACTTTAAGATGAGTGGACTTCAACTTCCAGAATTCCCCAGCCAGCCTCATCTTAAAGTGGCCAAGTTTGGACAACACTGTCTTAAGGCAATCTTCACCATCCAGGAACCTTCCAGAGATGCGGGATGAAACTTTTATCATGCACCAACTGAGGATGATGGATAACTATAATATAGCACAAGTAAGTCTCCAAGTAAGAGAATATTTTATGGCAAATGTTATTTATTTGCTTTATTTATGTCGTGCAACACTCCATGTGGACATGTGATGGTGACGTTCATCAGTGACATTCTCCACTTCGTTTCTTTTAAAATCTTAACATTCTAACTGTGGATCTTTATCCACTTTGGACAATAAAAGAATGTGGCCCAAGACGAGAACTGAGAAGGAATGTATGGTGCAACTGAGAAGTTTCTTATACTTTTCCTTTAGGGTATGACCAGAAGATTTGAGAAAGGGCTCCCCACTCCATAATAAAAGCATCTCATGCTTTTTGTTAGCACATTCCTATACACATGGCTCTTGCCCTCAGGATGTGACAGATGGCCTCTATCAGGAGATCTTTCAAAACACAAGAACTGGGGAAGATCGAGGCTGCTCTTTTCAACCCAACCCAACCCAACATCTTTGTGGTGCAGACAATAGGATACACCATGGTTTGTAAATATGACGAATCTGGGTTGTATTTTGGTTTTGAGATGGAACTTCACAAACTGTTAAAACAATGTTGGGTGGACTGTTTTTCTTCCAGGGGATAGTGGGCAGCTGAATGACCTAATCCTTCAACCCTGAATGAACTATGTTTTTTAGCAGAGACTGAACTGCTGTGACAAAAGCCTCTTGAATATAGTTTTGGACCTTCTAACTACAGGCTTAACTCTTCCATTGGGAATCAGCAAGACTTTCAAAAAATGAGTATCTTCAAAAGGAGTTTGATGCCTTTAGTTTTGAAGAGAAGTTTCAAAACAAATGTGTTAACATTTCTAATGCCATTGAAACATTTTCAACATCTCTTGGCATTTCTACCCTGGTTTCTTGCTTGCTCCACATTCACTTTCAAATGAAGAGGAGGAGTCATCTTAGTATCCTCTCAGCAAATTCTTCAGCTTTGCCCAGTAGTTCTTCTTTTCAAAGTAACCCATGGTGGAGATCTCTTGCTTTGGTCCAACATCTGTTACCAGTCCATCTGTGTTCGTCTGTGGCACAATCTGCATAATTAAGCCTTCAACAAGCCACACTGAAGTTTGGTAACCTGTCAAATTTGGATTTTATTTTATTTTGTTTTTAAGAGGGAGCCTCACAATTTGCTAAAGCAATATAGGACATCAATCAGGCAAGTTTTTACAGGCCCTATCGCAGATATGTTTGATCTCATCCACCATTTGGCATTCTTTATGGCAGGCCACACATCACAGAATAAATTGCCAATGGAAATTGAAGCAAACCCGCCCCTTATTATCCCTGAGGTAGGGGCTCAAAACAGATTTATTTTCTCAGGCTTTTAAATGTTTCTGTTTTAGTATGCATGCTTTATATCTGTAAGGTAGTAATGTTCTTTTTATGAAGGTCTTTACCGTATTTTGTAAACTATCCAGACCCATTGTGCAAGTGGATGGCATATAAATTTTCCGAATACATAAGATGAGCTGGCTGGTAAACATTTTAAATATTGTATGCTCACATCTGGTTTTCCTTCCCTCTGACCTCTTTCCACGTCTTGGTACTGAGAATCTTTCTTTCTAGCCCACTAATTTCAGGTTTCTCCTCTTTCCCATCAAAGCTTGGCACAACCACACCTCTTCCCACCCGGGTACTTATCTTTAGCCTCCTCTCCCTGATCTTGCTGTTCTCCTTATCACTTTCTTTCTGTTTGCCCTTCTTGTTGTTGCTGCTGGTGCTGTTGTGACAGCCCTCTTGCCCCAACCCTGTTGACTTCTGCTGTGGTAAAACTCAAATTGTCTGTGTCCCCAGTTGGTTAGTGGATTGCCCATCCAAGGAAAAGGATCAAAGTCACTTAGAGTGCAGTGGCTCTAGTTCACCTAGGAGAACTTTGATTATGTACCGTCCAAGTGCCAGCAATCGAATAGGATCTTCCATTCCAAGGAGAATGATCTGGAGAGACCTCTGCCAAGTGAACAGGTTCCATTGACCGCTGCCCCATTTTCAAATGGTGAAGCTGAACTTTGGAGGTTCTGCCACGGAATGATGCAGCCAACGTGTTCATTCAGTATGTTAGGCCACAATGTGATTTCTTATGGCTTGGTGCAAGATGTGGGTTATTTTGGTTATTGACTAGGTCACGACTAGCCAGGTTCTGCCCAGGCCAAGCTAGAAACCACCATTTATAAAGAACAGTGAAGAAGTAGTTTGGTTCTGGCATAACAGATGATGTAACCCAAACAGTTGAGAGGCTCCTATTAGGAACTGCAAAATAGTTGTCACTCAGCCACCAGCACTTTGTGGGACTCTCCTTCAGGCTGGAGTCATGTTTATTTCTATTTTGGCATGGTAGAAAAGCCATTGTTTGAGTCATTTCAGAGTGCCATTTTCCAACGAAAGTTTTCTGCCATGAGTCATGAAATTCTAAGTATGGGATGGGATTGTGGTATGTGAGTAGGTGGGGGCCGGTGTTACAACTTTGCTTGGGGCCTCATTAAGAGAGCCTTGGGTTGTGGACCAATTGTCTTATTTCTCACACCACCAAGATCTGCGTACTTGGCCTTTTATTGTAATTGCAGGCACACGATTCTTTTCCTGGGATCAATATTCTAACAGATTGCAAAATATTGTACACACTATTCTGCATTTGTTTTGCATAGCGAAAGTCTTGTTTTGCTAGCCGTGCAAAGGCACTAATCACTTAAAATCTTTTCCAGTCACCCTTCCGAGATGTCAGCTGCTGTTTTTGTTGACAGCTGTTGTTTTCACCCTTACGTGCATATCTTTGCAGTCAGAAGGTTTGGAAACTTGTTCTTAAAAATAATAATAATAATAATAGTAAAAAAGATGAAAAAACTGGTTTTAGTCCTCACCACATCATTTTATCTTCTGGTTTTATTCCTGGGAAATTACAGAAAATATCTTTGCTCTAATCTGGCCAAGCCAACTCTGCAGAAACTCCTCTGCACAAGATACTCAATAGCTGAGCTCCTGCTGGGGAATTCTTGACCTGATGTAAGTTTCCCCACAAGAGTGTTAACTGTGCATGGGAGCAAAGACCCTCTGGATTCCAGAGAAAGGCCAGCTTTTAAAGGTGGCATCACTGGGTGTACATCTCCCCAAGGAAGTTGCACATTTTTCTGCAAAGGAGATGCAAATTCACACAAAAGAGGGCCAGCGAGTCGACGTGCCAGCTTGGTTATGTGAGTTGATGCAGCTGTGTTGGTAACCTCCTTTCTTATGGATTGCAGTGGAGCAGATGTATAGCTAAGTGGGGAGACCATTTGTGTGCCTAATATTTGGGGGGGGGCAATTCTTTATGATGCCTTTGAAAGGATCTTGGGCTACACTGGAAAAGCTAAAATGTACAGCAGTCCTTGTATGCTGGGGAATTCCTAACGTTGATCTTCACTTCTGTTCTGTTGGCATAATGTTTGAAGTATCCATTGCTCAGATTCAGAAGCCTTTTCAGAATTTCTGCACCTTCTGCTCCAGTGATGCCCTTCAGAAGCATCAAATGACAGCTCTCATCGTCCTCGGCCATCTGAGGCGCCTTAAATGTCCCATGTCTGAGTGGAGAATAAATGCACACTGTCTTTTGTGCACATGCTTAGAAATCTGTGCACTCAGGGTGCCACACTGCATGCAGGGTTCATCCTGCAATATACACAGGTGGCTGTTTCACACAACACTACACCCTTGAGATAAGACCAATCATCCACCTGATTTTTAAAAAAAACTGTAGAAGAAAAGATACGGAAGAGTTATAGGTACAGAAGAGGAAAAATAGAGTTTTTAGAGTAACAAACGACTTACAATGCAATTATATTATCACCCCAAATCAATCCACTGTGGGATGAAGGCCTCTTCATTGAAGGTTATGGACCATAATCTATCACAATGATTCAGTGCCAGTTGGTGATACAGTACATGATTTTGACTTTCTAGTCTAGGGCTGAGAGGGAGAATCTGGCCTACCATCTCCTAGAGAGCTTCCATGGCTGAGGATTTGAGGAACTGAACCCAGGTCTCCCTGCCCTCAGTCCAGCATCCTGACCCCCATGCCACACTGGGGGTCTCAATTACTGTGTATAATCACTGGGCATCTAGTCCCACTGACTCTCCTTTTTTTCAATTTACAGCCTCAATGGGTTGGGTCAAGCACATCCCCATTTTCCTGTCTGTGACCTGCAGGAGAAGCCTAAGAAGCATGAACCGAAACTCGAACCTAAAATGGTTCCCAAGATGGTAGAAGCTCTGGCATGAAAGCCCTCTGCAGATTCAAAAGAGACCTGCATGAGCCCAGACAGCGTAGACCTCTGACTGATCAGGGTTAAGTCAGCCTCCTGCTTACCTCAAACTGCTGTCTGTGGCCAGCCTGGAGATTTGTCTGCTTCAAATTTAGTCTCAGTCATGACCCCAACCAGCCTTGAAAACCCCCAACTGCAGGCTATAAGCAGTGTCAGAGGTTCTCTTTTCAGCATTTATTTTGGTGCAAGCCATACCACACAGCCCACCCAGCTTCCAGTAAATGAAACTAGTTGGTGGTGGCATCAGTTGATGGGAGTTGCCATCCAGCACATCTTGAAGTAGCATCTCTGAGTGGAGAATAGCAGACCTTGTCTTTGGTGTGTGCACTTAGAAATGTACATGCCCAAGGTGCCATATACAGTAGCATTTTATGAAACTGGGGAATTAAGTGCAATATTTAAAAATAGGACACAGAGAAAGAAAGACCCGGGTCACTGCAGTATTGGATTCATCCCAAAATTGGCAATTCCCAAATTTTGAACAGGCAGCTACATACCTATCCATACCACCCATGTTTACATCTTCTGCTGTGAGTAAAGAATAATGAATGTTATTTGATTGTCCAAAGACACACTGATGCATTGATGGCTAAACTCTCTTCCCCTTTCTTTCCTACTACCATATCTTTACTTTGGCTGCACCACATGTGAATTCCTACCCCAGTTCTGGACTGTTGGGGAAGAGCTTTCCTCCAAGGTAACATCTCTTTGCCTTATTTGACAGATCAATCTTTCCACAAACTGCCCAGAATAGGTGGCAGGAAAGAGCAAGCTTTTCTGACTTCTGATATGTCTACATTTCCCATCATTCTGCTTCTAGAACAACGTTCCTATCCACAAAATGCCACAATGGAAAGCACATTTCAAACAATAAACTGTGCTGGTTGTTTTTAACCAACTGAAGGCACAGCATTGTTCTCAAGCAGTCAAATGCCTTTAGATGAAAGATAATAAAAGCAACACCTCTCTGCATCAGTTGACCCCAAATAAATGATATTCAAAAGTACACCACATCCCAAGATGGAGGCTGGGTACAGCCATTATAAGAAGTCTTTATCCTCTTCTAATCATTCATCCACTTTCCTCTTAAAGCTATCCGAGCCCAACGTCTTCTCAACGTATTTTGTTATAGCTGAAAATTGCAGGAAGGAATTGCATATTGAGTGAGGAGGTGTTTTTTTTGTGTCCCCGACCCCCGGAAAATCAATTCTTAGAAAACTCTTGAAAGCAAAAAGCAAATACATGATTTATAGGACAGGAGAGGAAGGAAAAATTCTTTCTTTGTATCAGTTATACATGGTGGGGACATGTCTCCAGAGCGGTGTTAATGACTAAGAAAATGAACTATGAATTTGCAAGTGTTGACTTAATCCATGCTCCTCAACCATCTACTGCCCACCATGATGCCACCTTTCTTTATCCACCATACTCTACAAGGTAAACTAAAATTTCAAAACGAAGCTCAATTCTTGATGACTACATAGATACATTCATGCAGTTTTCTTGGTAATACTACAGAAGGGATTGATCCTTATCTTCTCCTGAGATTTTTTTTTTAAAACTTGAGATTTTTACTTCTCAAGTCTAGCCTCTAGCAACGGTATCTCCTGATGGCTTCTCATCTAAGGACTACCCAGGTCCAACTTCCCTTAGAGCCGATCGAAAAGATCAGCCAAGATCTGCTAGGGAAAAAGGTGGGTGTTAAAATGAACCTATCTCATCTTTAATAGTAGTCTTTGCAAAATGAAAAACAATGAAATAATAAGAATAAAAAGAACAGTAGCCCGAGACAAAGTAATAGGAACTCCGCAATATATTAAAGAATGTGGGAAACAATCTTCTACTAACTCAAATCTGCCTTCTCCTCCAAAGATATGGGAAGTTTTAACTTTATACCCTCCCCTTTACAACTTCGTATGTTATAACCCATCATGATTATATATAGTTGGCTTTCATATGACAAACGACCAGACAGTTTTAGCTCGCAGTCTTATCAAGAACATCTATTCCAGTATTCCCCCCTCCCCCGCTAACAACATCTGTCAAGCAAGTCACAGCCAGCACAGGTGTGTTTCTTAACAAACAATAGCTTCTATCAGAGATGTGCGTGAATCAACAAATTGATACACGCTGAGATGGAAACACCAAAGGAAATCAGCAAAAGTTTCATTGATGATGAATCTCAGCCAGACTTCTGTCTGGTGAGCTTGCTCACATTTGGAGGGATATAGTTGCAGATGAAGAGAATGAAGGTTAGTTTTTCTAACTGGCCAATGGCCCACGGGGAACTTTCTCCAGCTTTAGCACTTCAGAAGGCAGCTGTACGGCCCTGTGTGGAATTTTTTTTCTTGACCAAAAAATAGCAGATCAGGAAGAAGAATGCTTGGTGGAATTGTTCTAGTTTTTGGCTTTGGCGTGAAACTTGAAGGCATTTTTGTACATGCTATCTTTTGATTTGGACCTTCTAAGTGTAACATCCATCTATATGACATAACTTGGCTGATTGTGCAAACTGAGCTCAGTCCCTTATAAACCCACAACAACATTTTCACACTACAATGAAACTAACAAACTCTAGCTGGATAGGTATGCTTTCGTAGACCAGCAGTTGGAAAATTGAAGATGTAAGAGTAGGACAATATCAACATTTGCCCAAAGACATTAAAAATATCCAACTACTTTCCCCAACTCTGGTTTTCCATCATAACATCTGTGTATTCTTTTACCTCTTTGGGTAATGTTTAAAAGCAACCAATTTGCAATTCAAGTCAATCAAAAGCATCTGAAGCCATCTTCATAGGCTTTACCTGTCGGCTGAAATCCAAGCCATTCCGTTCATGTCCTGTAAGTGAAAGAGAAAAACCAGGATTAGTATTTTAGTGAAAGAGCAAATGATTACATTCTCAATCAGAATGCTGCTACAGCCTCTCCCTCATGGTCTGGGTATTTAAAAGGCTGCCCATGGTTCAATTTCTTCATTTTTTAATTCAAGAATATTTCAAGCCCTGCTTGAAGAAAAGCCTCCCAAGACAGTATGATCTTGCTGTACCATTAAGATGAAGATAGATCAGCTTTTTGTCCCCATGGGCAAAATATATAAAAATCCCCTCTCACCCCTACGGGTGGTCTGTGTCTTCCTCAATCTCGGGTCCTCTACCAGAGGCCTGGGAGTTTGAGGGATCTGCACAGGATCTGAGCTGTTCCTAGCACTGCACTCTTCTGGAAATATAAATATATATGTGTATATGTGTGTGTATTCCTTCAGTCATGTAGGGTCATAGGAAACATTGGTATATCACTGAGCAAAATGTTTTACCCCTTTTTTCCCGAGTGTGTGCATTTTTTTTTTTTTTAAGAAAGAGCATGTATTAAGCTTATTGGTTTTGGAAAAAAAAAGACACCTTTATTTGGTGGAGGACCACCAGATCTGAAGAGCTTAAGCCATCTTCCTCAGATCTCTAGAACTTGCTGGGTACAATCACACACAAATGCTTCATTTAGCTCAACGTTTCACCTAACAGTGAAAGTGGATTTAATGCTGATTTCGAGTTTTGGTGGCAATGCTTTATGTTTTACAGATATTCGTGGATTTGTATTTATACCACAATTTGTCTACACTTAGTAGACATGCCTAGAAAGGAAGTGTAAACACTGCCTTTATCTTAAGTATTTCTTTATAATTGGCTGAGACTGGGGGAAGCTGGGGAAAACGGTCCATTATTATTTCAGTTGAAAGATAGGATGGAAATAACAAACTATAGCTTCTGAGCAGGTGAATGTTTGCAAAGTTTGGACACTAAAAATCAATCAATCAATGGGAACTTCCTTTGAATATATGCCTTCATTGGATGGTGGCTAATTTCTTCATCATCTCTGAAGAAATCTAATTCTCACAGACACAATCTGTCATCGTGAACTGGGAGATGGCAAAATAATTACTATATATCCCTTCTGCAAACACTTTAGGGAACAAAATTCTTCACCGTCTTTATCTTTTGAAAGTTTGCCACAACAGACTTGCAAGGTAAGTTCTGGAGAAAGTTAGTGGGTTTCCCAAATTCTGGCAGGCATGAGATTTTAGTGAAGGAAGAAGTTGAACCGAGGTCTCAGTTTAGCACACGATGCACTGTTTTTGCTTCAGTGGACAAATAAATGTTATATATTTATATTTCCAGGCCAGCTTTACATCCCACACACAGATATGCACACAGGCACCCTTTGCTGGTTACGATGACTAAATTTATAATACAATCAGATTAGGAAGAAAGATAGAACAATAAAATAATTAAGGTTAGATAAGAACAAGCGCAGTCCAGGTGTGATGGCGCTCCTACATACGCATCAGACCATTTCTTTGTGAGATGAGCAACGTTATGCAAAGTGCAGAAACGGAGTAAGAAATAATAAGGCCAAGGAACGAAGGCAAGAAGCAGAAATGTAGCCAGGTGTAGTTGATGCCAACACCATTTGCTAAGCTACTCCAATTCTTCTATCCTTACAAACCCTCCTTGTTTCCATCACATCCCTAATTTCAAGTCAGAGACAGGCAAACTTTTAGCATCTGACTAATTCTGGCAATCCATGGCAGCAAAGGGGGCAGCAAATCTAGCAACACTTGCAGATGTACATCCCCAAGTTCAATCCCTGGTGTCTTCCATGATGGCTATAAGCTTAAATGCAAGTCAGCCAACCCTACACAATACAGAAGAAACCTAAATGGGGCTGTACCGCTGAAGGTTCACCTACTGGTGATGAGGAAGATCCTTTTCTTCTTGAAACCCTGGGAAAGCAATTTGGATTAGATAGACAAAGAACTTGACCTGGGCCAAATACCTTGAAGGAGATGAGTGAAGAAAGGCAGTGAAAGGTGGAGAAAAGAGGCTCACTGTGAAATTATGATTAAATGCACTCACAGGGGAGTTTATACCACAGTGCAAATACTGTAAGTTGACATTTCAGCCTCTTCATTTAAATAAAGAATAACTCCATCAAAAGCATGTGCCTTGACAAATCACGGTCTGCTAAATTAAAATTTCAGACAGATCAGAATCTTTGTCCATCTACTTTCATACTACCTGCTCTGACGGTCAGCATCACTCCAAGGAGCCCCTCTACTCTCTGAGGTGCTTTCTAGGGTTACTAGACCAGGGTTGTAAAAATCTGGATGATCTTTAGGTGGGAGCTGTGAGATACTGAAAACCCTAGCATTTTGGCAGCCCAGACTGGCCAGTCCTGTTGTCCAACAGGGAGCTGCACAGTTGAGATCAACCTTAGTGCAGCTATCAAGGGCAATAGTAGGTGTAGCCGTGCAGTGGGGACTTTCTCAAAGCAGCAGGGTAGAATCCCTCTCTCCCTCCTGCTTCATCTGAAACCAACATTTATCACATCTATTTTTCTGCTTTTAAATCCATGAACAGAACTTAACACTGAGCCAGGGCAATTATGGAAAGCTCCGGATTACAAAATATCAAAATAGGGCTGGGGGACCAGACATGGTGAAACGGTCCTAAAATTGGCTGGTGTGGGTCTTCCGGGCTGTGAGGCCATGTTCTGGAAGTTTTGTTTCCTAACGTTTCGCCAGCACCTGTGGTGAATTCACACAATTCACACAATGAACATGCTAATCACCCTCAGCAGCCACTCGTTTACAACTCAATAGAAAAAACCCTGCCTAACCCCCAGGAAGATACACACATATTCTGACACCAAAACAAGCAGCCACTCGTTAACCCCCCCCCCCCCCCCTTCAGGCACCCTTGCCGATCTCTATAAATACCCACAACAGGGTCACATCACCCTGGGCACAGAGAGAACTGCTCCTGTCTGTGCTCCTGCCCTCTGAAGATGCCGGTCACAGATGCTGGCGAAACGTTAGGAAACAAAACTTCCAGAACACGGCCACACAGCCCGGAAGACCCACACCAGCCATCGTATTCTGGCCGTGAGAGCCTTCGACAATACATAGGTCCTAAAATTGTCCATTCCTGCCTTTAACAGAAGATGCCACAGCCTGAAGCAAAGACCATTTTCTGCGTACGAAAGAGGTGCCCTGAAATTTAGCCACCATTTAGGAATATTTCAGTGCTGCCAAACAAGCCATGAGGTCTTGGGTATTCCTGTCGATCGAATGACAACCTCGGCGGGAAGGCTTTGTTGCACGCTTCTTCTACTGGTTTTTTTCTACCACAAGAAAACTAGTAGCCCCCAATGAAGGGAACACACTGATAATGGGGCACATCTTCAGTGGCTGGACCATTAAGACTGGAGCATTAAACATACGAACGTGTCTTACAGCATGCCTATCTGTGCAATGCTGTAAGTGGATCCTCTCGCCTGGGTGGATCCATTCAGCTGAAGGCCTAGTGGCCCCTGGTGCTTCCAAAGCCTCGGCACGCCCAAGAGGTGAGGTGCACCTGTGAACCTTGTGAAAGGCAAAAAGACCAGTAGCATGGCAGAAGCTGCTTTCTCATTAACTTATCTGTAAGGCACAGTCCGATCTACCACAAGTTTATAATTGCATAGTGTAACCTGTTACATTCTCCAGATCTGTGGCGAAAGCAGGCAACGGAGGGAATTTCTATATTCAGCCCTTGTTTATGATTCTCTGGCTAGGTTGCCCCATCGTGCAGAGGAAGGGAGGAGGAACGTTGCCAGCGAAGCTGCATTTTTATGCCGTTTCATCTCTTCTCTTGTTTTTCAATGCTCTTTTCATAGAGTGCTGTTTTATGAGGCTGTCCTGAAGATGTTGCTCGTAGGCTTATAATATTTCGCGCTGAGAACTTCTGGCTATTGGCGACTGGTGAACATTACACAAATTGTTAAAGAAATAGCATCTTTTTCGCTGGCGTGGTATTGAAAGATGCTTAGCATCACTCTGTGTCTTTGTGTACCAGGCAGGAAGACTGGAAGGAGGGTTGGAAGGGAGGTTGTTGTTGTTGTTGTTTAGTCGTTAAGTCGTGTCTGACTCTTCGTGACCCCATGAACCATATCACGCCAGGCCTTCCTGTCCTTCACTGCCTCCCTGAGTTTGCTCAGTTTCATGCTCATTGCTTCAGTGATGCTCTCTAACCATCTCATCCTCTGCCGTCCTCTTCTCCTTTTGCCTTCAATCTTTCCCAGCATCGGGGTCTTCTCCAAAGAGTCCTCTCTTCGCATTAGGTGGCCAAAGTATCTGAGCTTGAGCTTCAGTGTCAATCCTTCCAATGAGCAGTCAGGGTTGATTTCCTTTAGGATTGACTGGTTTGACCTCCTAGCAGTCCAGGGGACTCTCAAGAGTCTTCTCCAGCACCACAGTTCAAAGGCATCAATTCTTCGGATTGATTGATTGGAAAGAAGGACAGGCAGCCAAAACACGTAGTTCACCTCCTAATCCAGGGAGCAATTCTAAACTGTCATTTAACTGCAAAAATGTCAATGAACCTGAGAGAATTCTTCCCACTTCCCAGCAAGGCTTGTACAGAAGAATGCAAAAAGATCTCTCTCAGCTTTCCCCAACGATGTCTCCAAAGCTTCAAATGCTCTGAATTCTCATGCTAGCTCGAGATGCTGGGAGTTGTAGTCCCTGAACATCTGAGACGCCCACTTCCAGAAGGTGACCCTCTCCTGTCCAGCTTGCTTCTCCCAGAGCCAAACTGGGTGTAACTAGCAGGCAGTGAAATGGATGAACCCTTGTCCACGTCCTTCTTATAGCTACTGAAGATGGTTAGATATGTAGACCGCTGGGACCTAAAAGTGGCCCCTGCCCCAAATTATACAGTATGTCAACCAAGCTAGAAGGTCTTATTTCTGGATTTGAGCAAAATGCTGCCTTCCCTTTGGACTAACACTGAGATTTGGTTTCCAAGAGGATCATGCGTGACCCAACCATGCTTTTTTTCCCTAGCAGCAGCTGCATGCTAGCGAGGTCTCTTTCTCACCTCCTTCCTAGGATGAGCAAAGCCCGATGTGGAGCGCTACGTCTAGTCTTGCCCAGCTCCAGGCTATCAGGTGCCTATAGCAGGACTCTATGTGCGCTCTGGAGAGAACCTGTGTTATTCTCAGGCCTCCCGGATTCACGAGAGCCCTGCCAAAGGCAGCCCCAACAGCTTCTGGAGTTCATCAGAGGTGACCGTGGCAGACTTCCTTTGATCTGAAGCAAGCATAAAAGCGGGGCTGGGAGCAAGTGTGTATGCGCGTGACTCAGTGTGGGGGTTCGCCAAAGGAGAAAGGAGAAAAGGGGCCTATTCAGTGGGGGGTGGGGGGGAAGCATGCCTGAATATCGAGCTGGGATGATCAGCCGGTCAGATCTGCCTGACCTCTAGCCCTGGACACCAGCTTCTGCCAAGACAGCGAGCAGCTGGTGTTCAGAAGCAGCTGGACCAGAGCGCCAGGCAAATCTGTCAGCCCAACCAGCATAACCTAACTCTGAAAGACGTTCCATGGGTTTAATCCCTCGTACATGTGCTGCGGGTTGCAGCTTTCCACCAGGGAAGCCTCACTGTGCTTATGTGTTGATGGTGCCCTTCTTGGTCTCAGCCCTCCTGGGGCAGAGCCAGCGGCAGAGGCGGCTTCCTCTGGCGTCGCCATTTTTCAAGCGGAGGAGAAACGGGGGTCGAGTGGATGTCTTTGGCGAGAGCGCTCTCGGTATTCCGACCGAACTGGATCCGCCACAATTCCAGGCGTGAGGCATGTGCGTAGAGAGCGTTGGGAGCATGGCTGAATCCCAACAAGCTGTTGAGAGAGGAGTTTGCTCCCCTCCCTTGGAGACCTGGCAGCAGCCAGGGATGAGTCAAGTTACACAGCCTGGCAACGGCTCTGCGACTTCGCCTGGGGAGTTTTCCCTGGAGAGGAGAAAATGTTCCCCTATTCTGGGTGGAATCTTGGGCTTTGGGAAGCAATGATTGTTGTTTACCGCTCAAGAGCAAATAGCAAATAAAATCATAAATAAGTCGGGGAACATTCGGAGAGAAGGCAGGTATCACCTGCCCCATGGAGTGGGTCCTGGCACGATTCCCGTTGGACCCCTCAGGCTCTCATCAGGCAACTGGGGAGTTGCAAGGGGTGTGTGGGATCACTCTCTGAGTGATCTGAAGAGCAACTCGATTTTCAGTTTTTAAAAATACACATTCCTGAGTTTGCACAATATATTGAACCAGGACCAAACACGCTGCCTTCACAATAAGCTATAAAAAAAATGATCCAGGGTTAAAATGAACCCACTTAGCATCTTCTGCAAATGCCACTTCTGTGGGTCTGATCTAGCTAAACACGTAGGTTCGAATGGCTAGCTTTGGACATGACACTAAGCCATAACGCAGTTGGCTTAGCATGTCCTGTGAATCCAGCCATAATGGTTTGTAAACCGTAGTTTATGGCTTATTTGCAAGCCTGGCCATTGCAGCTTATTTAGAAACCATGGTTAAAGTGTGGCTTAGCGCAAGATGGGCACCCAGCCAATAAGAAGCACGCACAAGAGGCATTCCCTCTGTAGGAATGGAAAAGATCTTGATTAGGAGCCACCGATGCAGTGCAACCCTTCTTGCCAAGTTCAGTCCTTGCACAGGAGAGGTGCCAGTCTAGCTGGCCGGGGAATTCTGGGAATTGAAGTCCACCCCTCTTCAAATGGCCAAAGTTGAGAAACACTGGTTTAGAGTGACCGTTCTATCATTTTTTCTGCCAGTTTTCCCTTTTCCTGTTTTCTCCCTTATGATTTTGAAAAAGCATTTTTACATTTTAAATTGTTTTGTAATGTATTCAGAGAACTGTAGCTAAAAGTTGAATGGATGGATGGGATGAGAGAATGAGGGAGGGAGGGAGGGAGGGAGGAGGAGGAGGGGGAGAGGGGAGGGAGGGAGGGAAAGAAGGCAGGCAGGGGAGGAGGAGGAGGAGGAGGAGGAGGAGGAGGAGGAGGAGGAGGAGGAGGAGGGGAGGGGAGGGGGAGGGAGGGAGGGAAAGAAGGCAGGCAGGCAGGGAGGAGGAGGAGGAGGAGGAGGAGGAGGGAGGGAGGGAGGGAGGGAGGGAGGGGAGGGGGGAGAGGGGAGGGAGGGAGGGAAAGAAGGCAGGCAGGCAGGGGAGGAGGAGGAGGAGGAGGAGGAGGAGGAGGGAGGGAGGGAGGGGAGGGGGAGAGGGGGAGGGAGGGAGGGAAAGAAGGCAGGCAGGCAGGGAGGAGGAGGAGGAGGAGGAGGAGGGAGGGAGGGAGGGAGGGAGGGGAGGGGGAGAGGGGGAGGGAGGGAGGGAAAGAAGGCAGGCAGGCAGGGAGGAGGAGGAGGAGGAGGAGGAGGAGGAGGAGGGAGGGAGGGAGGGAGGGGAGGGGGAGAGGGGAGGGAGGGAGGGAAAGAAGGCAGGCAGGCAGGGGAGGAGGAGGAGGAGGAGGAGGAGGAGGGAGGGAGGGAGGGAGGGAGGAGGGGGAGAGGGGGAGGGAGGGAGGGAAAGAAGGCAGGCAGGCAGGGGAGGAGGAGGAGGAGGAGGAGGAGGAGGGAGGGAGGGAGGGAGGGTAAAAATTAAGACTCTCTCAAACCAAACTAAATTCAGATTATGGCAACCACACAAGAAGTGATTTGCCCTTATTTTCTTCTGGGTTTTTTTTTTCAATTTCCCAGTTTAACCTGTGAAATTGACTGTGGATTACAGTCCTGGGACTTCCTCATGGCCTCCCATCCAAAGACTAAGATTAAGCTGTTTAGCCTTTCAAGTTCAGCCAAGATTCTGTCATTCACTTTTATGGATTACAAAAGTCAGTGTCGAAGTCCAGCAAGTATGAACAGCTTTTTACAAAGGAATCTCGTCTATTCTTACAGGCATAAGGATTAAGAGTAAATTTGCAATGCGTGAAGCAGTTTTCTGCTACGTCCCTAGGACCAACTCACTGCGCAACTCTTCTATTGCCTTTTCGAATGGGAAGAAAACTCCTTAAACATGTATTTTAGCTGGAACAATATGGGGAGCATCCTTGATCCCACAACCAAGCTTTCTGGCGCAAAAGCATCTCCCTTCCCCAAATCAAAGCAACATAATTTTCAGTCATGTAGATCAGTGTTGTCCAAACTTGGCCCCTTTAAGATGAGTGGACTTCAACTCCCAGAATTCCCCAGCCAGCATGGCTGGCTGGGGAATTCTGGGAGTTGAAGTCCACTCATCTTAAAGGGGCCAAGTTTGGACAACACTGATGTAGATGGAAAGACAAGCTTGTTCTGCCTTTATTGCTAATGAGGACTAAAAGCGACCCCTTCAACATAGCAACTACTGGGTATATTCTCCCCCCATCCCCAAAGGACACTCAATCAGGGTTTCTCTGCTGGCCAGCAATGATGGGTCTAGTCTAGATACACTCTTACTCTGAAAAAGAAGCCGTTCTGAAAATGATAATGCTATACTTGGGCCAAAGCCATAATAAATGAGTAAGGCCTGTTAATTATATCAGCAGGGGAGGTCAGGTTTTATTAAAGCGGTAGGTAAAAGCCACTCAGGTCATTGCCCTTGTTAGAAAAGTCTTAACCGTCTTTGTGCATAGGGACGTGGGCCTTCGCAACTGCTCCCTCATTGTTTCATTGCTGGTGCTGCTGGACGGATGGAGGCTGTCAGGTGAAGCTCAGGAGCTGGCTGGACCCTGCATTTCACCTCCACTAGAAGTTCTCTTCCAGGGCCAACTACAGATGTCTTTTGTTCTCCTCCATGAAAGAAACTTTAATTCCTCGCCACCGACATCTAGCTCTGTGGAGAACTTGGTGCATCATGTCCGCCCCAGCAGGGCCTGAAGCACACAAGGTGGCCCCTTCCCAGCATCTGGGGAGGGGTGCATCGGTTGTCTAACTGTTGCTTCATATGTAGTGCTTGCAACTGAAGCCAAGGCTGCTCTCTTGGAACTGGGGAATGAAGGGAAGGCATTTCCTGCCCACAGAAAAGAAGCCAGATCGGGAAAAGTCTAGGCTAGCATCTTCTCCTTTGCAGGAACATCTGGGGTGATGGTTAAAAAGTCAAGATGGTAGCCATGACTATTGTGTTGTGCAAGGGAAGGGCTTCAATCACACAGTCATGGCACCATCTTGACTTTTCTGACCCTCCCCCGCATGGATACCCCTGCCCCCTGAAATCCTTGCTTAGCCTCTTCTTGGAGCTAATGCTTCCTTGAAGTCTTTTGGCTGCCCTGCCCTCAATTGGGCTAGTAGAGGGTGAAGTAACACAGTCCAACCTTAGAGGGACAACTAGTCTGGGTTGTTTCTCATTCTGTTTTCCTAGAAAAACAAAGAAGGAAACTCCTTGGGCACAGGGGGGGGGGGCTGACAGAGTCAGCAGAAGTCCATTTGGCGCAATCCAGGCACATTGTTATTGATTTATTGGCAGTTTTTGTATATTGCCCCAACCACTATATGGAATCTGGGCAGTCATGATAGGCAAAAACCCTTAAAAAAAAGAAAGAAAAAAGTTTATTGCCTGCTTGGGAAAGGACAGAATGAAGGTTTGGGCTGGTATGAAGGCTGTACCTTCATTGAACCCATACCTGTCCTTGTATCTCCACTCCATCCTTGTCTCTTCTGTGTATGGCCCATCTTTTTCACTTCCTCCTCCTCCTCCTCTTCCTCATGCCCCATCCCACCACCTCTTGTCCTGTTTCCATCCCAGGATGTTCCTCCATTTGACATTCAAATCTTCACCCTCCCTTCATCCTCCACCTCAACGGACTTCAAGAGGAGCTGGTCCTGTATGGAAATTTTACCCCTGCCTGGCTCAGAGCTCCATTATGGAAATCAGCTCCTTTATGCAAATGCTCTGCAGCCCCAGAATTGCCATAGCAACCAGCTGCTCCATAGTTGGCAGAAGGATCCAGGCTGGGCATGCTATGCCAAGCCTTGTTGGTTGGTTGTGTATGTTTGGGAGAATGTGTACAATGTGTGTGTATCTGGTGGCCCTTCGGGTTATGCACAGACATCATGGTTTGTCCAACAAATCATAGTTAAATAAACCCTGGCTTACTGTTAGCATCCACCTGGCCACTGTGACTTGTTCAACAGGTTTCAACAAGGTTTAAAAATCCCAGCTTAGATTATATATGACCTTATTTATTTATTTATTTATTTATTTTATTAGATTTCTCCACCGCCCATCTCACCCTTAGATTATATCTGATTAGATATGAGTTGATTTATACAAAGTCAGAGTCTAAGTCCATCTTGAGCGTTGCTGACTTCAACTGGCAGCCGCTTTAGAGGAGTGCATGAATTTTCCAGAGATAATGGAAGCTAAAGCTTAAATACTTTGGACACATGATGGAGAGGCAAGAGTGACTGGAGAAGGCTCTGACACTTGGAAAACTCAACGGCAGTTGAAACAGAGGCCAACAGAAGACAAAGTATTTATAAAAATAATAAAGACGGGATTAAGCAAAAAAGCAAAAGCAAGCTAGAAGCTCCCAAGCAGGAGCTTGCAAGAATTCATAGAAACAGTTAAGCACTGAGGGACAATCTGGATGAAATGATGTTCATGGAGTCACAGAGAATCCGAGGAGATGGGCAACAGAAGAAACCTGGAGATGGTGGGGACCTGAACTGGGGTTCTTCTGCATGCCAGGGAACTCCTCCTCACTTGAGTAATATGACTTCTCTAAAAGGGGTGTGACACTCTCAAGTGCCTTGGTCAATCTAGGCCAGGGGGGCACAGAGAAGTCTGTCCAGAAGTTCCACCCTTCCCTTTGTTGCAGCTGAGGATAAGGCACTCTGCTTCTGCTCAGTGGCATACTCTTTCAGAAGGAGCATCCTATCCTCAAGGTGTCTCTGCCTGTCACCCACTAGCAAAGATGTCTGCCAGATGTGATAGAAAAGATCAAGATGGCAGCAATGATGAACCATTGAAGCCCTGCCTGGTTTTTATGTGTGTCAGGCACCCTGGTCCTCTAGTGTGATCTGCCTGTGATCCTAACCTGTTCTAATTTTACACGAAAATATGGCTGAACACCCATCATGCTAAACCTATAATAAATAAGATAAATGGATAGAAAACAACTCACACTGGTTCAGGACAGCACACAATTACCATGTTAAAAAAAATCTATTAACTACAGAAGGAATTTTTTGACTATGCTCGGCATCATCATCTTCCATTTGTAACCCACATGCCCCCCCTTACTTTTCCCCAGAGTTCTGTCCTTTTTCTTTGAAGAGGAAAGTCCATTAAAAGGGAAATAATGGAATATCCTTTCTTTCTTAGAGCTGTGTGCCTTTCCTTTGGAAACAACTTAGTCCTGTCCAAATGAGGAAGGGAATATATATATATATATATATGTGTGTGTGTGTGTGTATGTGTATGTATATGTATATTATGTATATGTATATGTATACATACATACATTAAAAAATTCAAAATTGTGGCTTGTACAAAATCACCAGTAGGTTATGTCTGTTGTCCTGGATGATCATATGCTCAGTTGGTTCCTGAGCATGGATTTGAGAAGACATGTCATTCCAAGGAGTTTGACAGTATATGGCGAATCCCTGGGCTTTCCTTCCTAGTGAAATTGCCTTCCACTTGAAAATTTTCTCCTGTTCCTGTAATGCTTCTCCCATTTTTAGCCTCCCATGACAGCCAATGCATTAAGGGAGAAAAGAAATCATAACTGTAGAAGGATCTAAATTGACCAAAACAGCAGAGGAGAGGTAAACAGTTCCTGAACTTCACATTGGAAGAGATAATGTGCAACGATGTTCCTCAGCTGTTGAAAACGTGATGCTGGGAGGAGGAGAATCATAGTGTTGTCCTTTCCCTGATATGCCCCTTTTCTACATGCAAGGATGGGGGTGGGGTGGGGGAAGGGGACACTGTTGTTTTCCCACGTGCACCATGAAATACTCTAGTCCAGGACCAATTCTGCTGACCTCACCTGTGTGAACTTGCTCCCCCTCCCTTGCTTTGTTTTTAACCAAGATTTGACAAAAGATGTGTGGATTTAATCCATCTGAGTGCAGTGAAGTTGCCCAAATTTACTCCAGAGGATACTGGAAGAGTTCCCCACTTGTCCGGTGGAATTGGGTGCAGATTCAAAAGGAGGGTTCCCAACACCTCCAGCCATTCAGTTACGGACAGATGTGTTTGAACTGCTTTCCCCATTCCCTGCTCTGTGGTGTTCTTTCCTTAAGAAGGCCTCGTCTTACCCCCACCCTCCCCTCAACCACACCCCATTTCAAAGGGAAGTCTCTGTATCTGGGCTGTTGCAATCAAGGGAGATAGAGAGTTAGAGCTCGCCACAAATAAACAAAGATATGGTCCCCTGCCTACTCGTTCTGGCATCTCAAGAAGATAAGGAGGAGTTTCATCTGCAAGGTCTTCCCAGTGAATTAAAAAAAAAAATCAGTCAAAAGGAGGGGAGGGCAGGCCAAAGGGTAGCCTTCTTTGATGCAAGCCTTCATTTTGTAAGGAGTCCAAGAAACTTCTCCCAAATCAATATCAGCCTTTGGTGGTATAGTGGGAGTTGTTTCTCCATTTTCCCAGGCCTGTGGATTTGGGCTGAACCATCTTACAGGAAGATAAAGAAACAGCAGGCTGAAGAAACCCTGAGGGTGTCAGCTGCCTTCACTCCCTCTTGCTGCCATGAGGGGGGAGTACGAGCAATTCTCTCCCGGCACCCTCCTGCACCACAAATGTCTTTGGAAGATTGCAGGAGAACTGCCTATTCTTCATGGAATTGTACTGCATTCCAGGTTTTCTTCAGGACATTGTCTAAGCAGGGGACAACAAGATGGACAACCTTTGGGTGGCCAAAGGACACATATGCCAAGGCACCAGTGGGTGGAGTGATAAGGCAAAATAAGTGGAGGGGGCACGGTTCTCTCCCACCTCCCAACTTTTGGAATTTATGAAAATATTGCAAAGCCTTCTTTAGGGTTAACCTTGTGCTTTTGTGCATTTCCTTCCTCAAAGTGGGGAAAAACTCTGCCATTAATTGTCAGTGATTTACATCGGAATGGGCTCTGCAAAAATATAGAAGAAGGTCACGGGTGGCTGTCAGATCCCACGTTACCTTCCCTTGAATTAGAATCAACACCACAACAAAGGATTTGGGTTGCTATTTCAAGGGACAGCATTCATTTCCCATTTTCTAATGTAGGCCTATGGCTAGTGCTGGAAAGTATCAAGCCCCCTCCTCCTGGTTACTAAGCCCCCTCCTCCTGCAGGAGGAATAGGCCTCTTCCTGGGAATGGTCATAACCTTGGCTCTGAATGTTAGGCTCTGCAAGTGGAGGCAGCAGATAGAGCTATTTTAAAAGGAGCCACCATCTTCATAAGTTCCATGTTCTCTCTTATTAACATCTCAGTGTTCCAGTGCAGTTTGGGAATAATTCATCCTGAAACTTTTTTCCAGATTTTGCCAGGATGGTCCCAAATGGGGTTTGGCACCAGACTACAATGATCCCACATCACTGTTGTTGACTGCTGTCCTTCTAGCTCAGATGTGCCTCAGGAACAACCTCAAAATTTCTGGACCAGGCTGCAGCTCTCTGCCTCGTGGGGGCTGAAAGTTTCCCTTTCTGGGAATTCCTGCCTGATGGTACTTCCCAGCTGTTTGGTTCCCCATTTCCCTGCAGCTGCTAAATCATTTTAGTGCCATGACCACAATTTCCACAATTGCTTGATATTGCACTTTGCTGCAAAATGCACAGTGTTGCCACTTTATGGATAGAGCAAGATAAGTTAGAGTGTTGCCCCTTTTCCACCTGCCCATCCCTCTTGCTTCTTTCTCTGCAGCAACCGACTACATCCTCATGCTCACCCAAGCAGAGTTTTTCTAGACCCATTTAATAGCTAAGGAGTTGCCACAGTCACCACCACCCAGCACCTCAAGCACCAACCCTAGGAAATTTGGAGTCTAAAAATCTGGCAATGGCCAGTTCTGGGGCCAGTTCGAGAAAGTGTCCAGGATGTGAGATGTAAGTAAATTGGACTTTCAACAATGTTGTCTTGCATTGTTGCAAAAGACAGCCATGTGAGGGAATCCAACTGTTTTAATCTTCCTCCCCATCCCCAGTAAACAGCAGCCAAGAACTAGAAGGGGCCCAGTGAGAAGCTAGACCTCAGGAAACTGTGTACAAAACCAAGAATGTGACATGCACCAGGGAAGTTGCAAATGGCCTGCAGTGCACATTGAAGAAATGGAGATCACCCTTTAGACTTGTTGCAAAGTTGCCAAGAAGTCAGCTCCTTATTGCTTTCTTCATGCCACTGCCGCGTCTCTTAACACATGCCATTCTGCCTTGTTTTAAGCTTTTCCAAACACCAAAAAGGGCAGAGATGCCTTTTAGAGGGGATAAGAATTCACGTAAAATACTTGGCACTTCTTTCTCTCACCTCCTGCTATTTCAGTACAAAGCTAGAGCTCATGATTTCGAACTTCCTAGGAAGCTAAAGACAATTCACCCTTTTTAACAGAGAAGTGACTGTCATGGGAAATTGCTGTTTTCCTTGTTTAAGTTCATTTACACATTCAAGATAAAAGCAAACAAGCTATCAAAACAAGTTAATGAAAAGCGAGTTTAAAAATAATTTGGGAGAAGGGAAAATCCATTCCAGGGGGAAAAGGTGATATCTAACCTTTTCAAGTGATGAAGATGCCCTCTGCTTACAGTACAGTCAAAGAAAGCAAACACTCCAGCTAGGTTGAGCCAATGGGTGACTGAATTTGGACTCAGTATCTGGATCCTAAAGTGGCATATGTTACCCAGCTTAGAATCTCACAGGTAGGCAGAGGGAAATCATCTCTCCAGATGAAGTTTCATAGGAAGAGAAGGATAAGACACTTGCCAAACTCAAACCTAAAGATCTAAGCACTCAGACTTAGAACCAGTTCTGACCCTGAACCACGAACCTTGCAACTGATTTTCTAGTTGACTCTTGCCATCTAGACACAAGTGGGCAGCCCAGTCAGTTGTAGGCCCACAAGATTATGCTACTGAAATTCTGCCACAAAATGGCTTGGATTTAGTTCCATTTTTTGGGTTTTGTTTTATAAATTAAGGGTGAGAATGGGAAGGGGGGGGGGGACTCCTGGAAGCATCCCACTCTAATCTCTACCCTCAAACTTTTTTAGGGGCTAAAAGGGGGAGTAAGAAGATGGGAAAAGGAACAGTTGACTTCCATTCCTATTCCCAATCTTAACCCGTGGAACACACTGATAAAACAGGCTGAACCATTAAACTCTGCCCCTTTTAGGGCATCACTGGGCAGCCTCCTGAAATGGTCTCGAAGTTTAATTGAAGCCTGGATCTGTCAGATGTTGCCTCTCCCTGATGCTCCATTCTTCTAACTAACGTTCTGTAGTATTTTTTACTATCTTTGTTTCTTGCTGATTGTACAGTGAGTAAACGTGGTCAATTCAATAATTCAACCCCAGTCAGCATGGTTCAACTTTTCTTTGGAAACTTGCTGTTGGATGTTTAGCACAAGATCCAGAATCCTGTTCTTGGTCTCATAGACTTGGCTAATCTAGAAGTTGCAACGATTATGTGCCAATCATTGTAACCGCTGTTGCTCACAAGCATTCCTGTGTTATGACACCACATTCCCACATCATCGTTGAAGATCTCATGTCGCAGCAAAACCCATTCTTTTCACTTTAAGTCACATTCAAGTCCTCTAATCAGCACTAGGTAACTGGTGTGGAAGCTGTGGTTTTCAGTTCCCACAGTATTTTTAATTGGTGGCAACCTGGGCTATTGTGGGCTATTAAACTATATTTTGTGGCTTGCACTTTGAGACTTCTTTGTTTTAAAAAGTACTATATTTGTTACCCCAGGAAAGGCATATGTCTGGGCTCTTCCAAGCCAGCAGTCAATCTCTTAGCCCAAGGAAAATTCTCCACAGTCATCAAAAACAGTTTTCCCATTGACCAAGCTGGCTAGGCTTGGTGTGCATGGTAGTCGAACGTGGCATTCAACATAAACTACCGATGCTTTTATTTATTTATTTATTTTGCATCAGAACTAACTAAACAGAAGCATTTATTTGACTTTTAATGCAGATTTAGGTGTATTAAAGTGTACTCCTCAAGGAGAACAGCTTTGAGAACCTGGTACAAAGTTTCCTTGATATTTGAAAGGGTGCTCTGAGCTCACAGTTAAAGTCAAATCTCCAGCAGAAGCTGCAGAAACACACATCAGTGCAGGGTTTCTCAACCTGAGCAACTTTAAGATGGGTGGACTTCAACTCCCAGAATTCCACAGCCAGCATTAATGCTTGGAAGTGCCATAAAATGAATGGAGTTGGGCAGATGGTTGCTTATTTTGCAAAACAAGATCTTAAATTAATTAGGTGTGGGGCTGAAAACACTGTTTAGATTCTGGATGTTAAAAGATTTAGCCTTTAAACTCTTTTGGAGGTATCATTTATTCATTCTGGAGGAAACAACCCAGCAATAATCTTTCCTTTGAACTCCATAACCACAAGTGTTTTCTCTGGTTCCTGTTACCATGAGCATAAGATGGACTAATTCGAGCCTTATTAACACACTTTTAATGTGTTGGGGTTATCTAATCTTTTTGAGATTGCTGATAATGAAGATGGCAACAATACAAACTCCAAAATCACCTTGAAGAAAAAAACTCCAGCAGAAGTACTTTTGTTTCAAGCCATTCTGCCTTTAAGATAAATTCTACCTTTATGAGAAAGGACAACTTTACTAGAAGTTCAGTCAGCAGTCAGAATAGACCTGACACATAATATTTAAGGGCTGTGATTACTTCACACACAGAAGCATGATGCAGTGAGAGAGTCACATCAATTCTTAGTTATCCGGATGGCTGCAGCACTGTCTTAAAAATGCTCAGTGGAGCTTTAAAGGACCAGACACCAGTGTCAGAAACAAGAAACAAACACCCCCAACTCATTCCCCGTAAACTGTTCCTTTGCCACCAAAGTCAGAATCATCATGGTAAACTCAAGAGAAAGAAGACACTGTGAAGAAGAATCAAAGGAGACTTTTGGTTTCCCAGAATGCAAACTTGTTTCTGGTTTCCCAACCCAGACACAAACCATAACCATCTAGGGATAGGCTACAGCCTCCAGCCAGCCAGCTCAGTGTTAGAAGACTGTAGAAAAAGTGGGGAGAAAATTTCCTTACCAGGATCTCGGTGGCTGCCTTCATTCCGCATTTCTGTGGAATCCGCCACATCACCGCTCATTTTCATCTCTGAAAACGGAACACAAGCTGATTTTAATAACATGGCACAATCCAATCCTCCCAGTCAACGGCATGAGCAACTGAGTATCATTAGAATAATCTGTCATCAGACTTTCAAATTTCTAATTCCTACATAATCAACCTCTAGAATATTCATAAAGTCATAAACCTTCTTTGCCTGATGTTGCTCTTCTCTCTTCCCCTGCTCTCATTGACCTTTGAGTGTTCCTCCATTCTTAATTTCCCAGACCACCAGCTCAGGGCAGAGAGATGACAAAACAAGAACATGAGGAGACACTTCCTAATTTCTTGAGGAGAAAAACAGTCCCAGAATTGCCTCTGATTTCCTAACCAGAGGGATAGACCGTCATGCAGAAAAGTAAGCAATGCATATACAGGTCTTCTAAAAACCAGAGAATGAACTACTTCCACAGTGAAGGTAGCAGAAAATAATCAACCTTGGCAACCAAGATTAGAATAACATTCCCAAAATTGCAATAAAATGGTTGCATTTTAACTTTCTCCAAGGACTATATCCAGGGCCCATCTAAAGTGCATTTCTTTATTTACTTTAAATTCATACTGAACTAGGGTTGGCTAGTAATTATCATCTGAATATTACTGATTAGGAACTGAGAATATGAGGAAAGAATTTTGTCTGGAGTTTAATTAATTCCAGGTTGAAATGCAGTTCAGAACTAGGACTGACCAGTTCACCATTCAGAGCTCAGCTTGTATTGCTTCAAGGTTGGGTTACCTCCATAAATGTCTTTTCCATCTTCCCCTTTCCTCCCTTGTTGTTTCCTTCATACTTCCTGGGGGCTTTAGCATCCAATATCCTTGATTGGACTACTGAATTAACTGATTTTTGGCTTTGCCCAATAAAAGCTAAGGTGATATCTTGGGTTGCACAACCTGATAACCAAGTGTACTATGTTTTTTGAGGATAATTGCAGGGTTTTTGTGTGAATAATCAATTAAAATGTGAGTCCTTGGGGCTCTCTGAGCTTGGTTGTTTTCTTGCAAACGTTTCATTACCCGGCTAGGTAACATCTTCAGTGCTAGAATGGAGTGGGGTTTGCTCAAACCCCATCCCATTCTAGCACTGAAGATGTTACCTGGCCGGGTAATGAAACGTTTGCAAGAAAACAACCAAGCTCAGAGAGCCCCAAGGACTCCACAGTTCAACCCTGAGCTACACATATTCGCTTCAATTAAAATGTGTAAAATTACATGAAACAGGGTAACTTTTTCAGCCAGGTTCTGTTCATTTCCCTGGAAAGAGATACGATGGCCTCCAACTTGGCTAACTGGAGTTTTGTGTCCTGAGCCATTCACAAACAAATCCCACTATTCTTTCTTGTTACAAAACCAAGTAGGGAACTCCTAATACTTGGGTGTGGACTGCAGTGGTTCTTTTTTCTTTATGTTATACTCAACTTTGGATGAAAAGTTAAATAATCATACGATTGTAACGTTGACATCCTAAGTGGCAATTAACACTGACAAAATTTTTACTTTTCTCTTTTTATTTTCCGTATTTCAGGCTTTCTAAATAATAGCACATCAATACTTTAAATCATCTAATATAAACATGACAATGTATCAAGATTTATAACATTACAATAAAAGGGGGAAAAAAGACCAAGTAGAGAACTAAGTATATTCAGTGGTGTCCATGGGATGTGTGTGTCAAAAATAAGATAAGATAAGATAAGATAAGATAAGATAAGATAAGATAAGATAAGATAAGATAAGATAAGATAAGATAAGATAAGATGGTGGTCACATTCATGCAACTGAACCCTTGTCCTCTTTTATGTGATTCACCACATAAAATCGTCTTGACTTTTTGACTACTCTGTGGACACCCCTGGTAACAAAAACAGAAAAGAAAACTGGATCCCTTTACAAGAAAAGTTTTAACTCTTTGCTCCCTAACAGGATAGAAACATCTAACAATAATAATGATAATGATGATAATTTGCATAAACATCTACTAGTTGAGCCCTCTTTTTTTTAAGAGAGAGAGAGAGTAAACACAGAAGGGCAATTTGCATCACTGAATGACACATCTTATAGCAGAACACTCTGTTCTTGTTATCTGTGGTTTGGCCAGGTGAGTTTTCCCTTGAAAACAACAAGGCTTGCAGTTAAGCCAAGTTCCACAACGCATTATTGTTTTTTTCAAGCTGGCTGAAGAAGGAAGTGGTACAGCTTCTCCATCTTCCAGGCACAAGACTGCAGAATATCCAGCAATAACAAAAGATATTCCAAGAGTTTAGGAAAAAAAGATGTTCAAAAGAAGTGGTTGAGTTTTGTCTGTATAGCACATGATCGGATACATCTTCAGTTGTTACACAGGACAATATAATGGTTTCCAGCCGGATGATCCCAGGAGAATCTCCTTTAGCTCTTGGTTTTATTTGCATTACGGTGACTGGCTCAACCTCTTATGCTGCTGGAAATGATGGGCGAGATTTGCTTCCTCTCCATTCCAGCCACAGAAGGTGGCCAGCCCAGTGATGAACTCTTAGCTAACCCAGATGATGGCTGAGTGTAGACCTCCAACTCACATAGCCGAGTTCTCCAAAACCACATTCAGACTCCCTAGCTCTCAGTTTTGGCTTCCCAAGGCAGACACCTCATTCTATTAATACTGAGGTGGGTAAAGATGTTTTAGTCCATACTTTTTAAATAGTTTGGCTGCTGGGGGTGACAAAAAGAATTTAGGTGGGCTTAATGTGGCAAATGGGCTACAGGTTGCTGATTCTTGACCTAAATGGCAGATTGGTTCTATATTATCTGAGTTAGGACATAGGTATAGCAGCTGTAAAGCCAACTGAAGTGCAAAATATAGATCAGTGGTTCTCAACCCTGGCAACGTTAAAGATGGGTGGACTTTAACTCCCAGAATTCCCCAGCCAGAGTTGAAGTCCACACATCTTAAAGTTGTCAAGGTTGAGAAACACTGATGTAAACTGTTCAACCCACAATCCCTTGTATGAAAGATAATAGAGGTGGAAGAGAAATCTCCCTTTGGGGGCTAAACAGGGACAAAATATAGGAGCTCCACTACATAGTTCAGTTCTGATGGATTCAAATGCAAGCGTTTATCTCTTATTCATACACACCTATTTCTTTTCTACAGTTCTGTTAGCGCCTTGGATACCAGGCTCAAGTTCTTAAGTGCAAAATTAGTGTCGGTTGAACTTCCCGAGCATCTCTATGGCAAGCCTTCAGTTGGAGGAAGATTCTCTCTGGAAATCTTCTGATTCAGTGGAAAACAAGTCACCTGGTATTCTTCCAGCTCCTTTTCAAGACCTTTTCACTCCATTCAGCTTTGGATGAAATCTACTTTGTAAGTTCTGTGCTGCTGTAATGGTCATTGTCTATTTTTGTGATTATATTCTTAAAGATGACTGAAAATTGCCTTGGGAGGAGATTTTATCCTAAATGATACTCTAAAGGTGAACCATCTTCCCCACCCCTCCAATAGACTTGTTTAAAATTTAACTCCTGATGATTCTATGAAAATGTCTCCAAAGTTTGAAAGACAAAAGGTTGTTCTCTGGGTGGCATATTTCTTCCTCCCAGTGCAGGAGGATCTGTTTATCAGTAGGTTCCATGTTTGCACATATGAATCTTGCTTTCTTTCAAAACAGCAAATGTCTCAAGGCTCTCTCATTTCATCTACCCACTTGGTTCTGCCCTGGAGAAGTGGGAACAAGCAACCAAGTTCACGGTTTCATGTTTGAATGGCTTTATCACAAACATAGGTTGCAATCTTAAACATACTTGCACGGGAGAAACTCTGCTTGAAGATAGTGGGTCTTACTTCCAAGGAAACCTTGGAAAAGGACTGAGAGATAGCCTTTTCAGCATAAAAAATTATGCTATGGCTGGGATCAACCCCAAAGTTCCAATATGCTGCCATTCTTGATCCCAAACAAGTCATGGCTGGGATACTGACAATGCACGAACCTGGTTTGCAGAAGCAGACTGGCCCCGAGCATAGGAACTACCCACAAAGTTGGGTATTTCTCTGTATGGTTTATTCGACTTGGAAAGTGGCTGTTTAGGGCCATAGGTAGAAAAGGCTCTTCCTTGCCATCTGTTCTCTGATTCTTTTATCTGGAGATGTGCAAGATTGAAACTTGGCCTCTTCCGCCTGTAAAGCACGAAGACCAAAGTGGAATTGGGCAACAACTAAACAGTGCTGGAGGAGTGCACTACCTAAAAGGAATCAACTCCATCCTTGCTCAGAGCTTGTGGATAAAGAGAAGCTTGAAGTTGAACTGAACAAACACGGCTCAACCCATCTCCATGTTGGCACATGCATGCTTCCATTCCTTGACATCTGGCGCAGCACGAAGGGGCAGCTTTTGTTTTCGAATGCCCCATCCTGATCGAATGCCAATCCTGATAGAATCCTGGGTTGGAACACATGCGCTCTAAGAACACCTGTTCCCAGTTTTCTTTGAGTCTTGGCTTTGGTACAAAGAAACAGGATGGAGATCCCAAATGAGGAGGCTCGGAGCGGTTGCCAGCCTGCCAGTTATAATTAAATTGGATTTAACATCAAACAGGCTGGTTACGGGAAGAGGATCTCGTCACAGGTAGCATCAGCAGTCAACCGCCTTGCGAATTCCTCGGGTAAGCACACCTTCAGGCTTGCAACCGAGCACATGATAGGCAATGTCATTTAGGAAATGTGCTTGGCACGATGTGCTAGGCTGACACTCTACAGGGGTGGCTTCTCCACGTTTAGAATACTTTTTGCACGGGGGAAACGTTTAGGCTGCTTTGCCACTTCCCTGCACCATCGTTATCATCCCTGTCTGCACTGTTACTCAGAAGTGATCCACCAATCTCTGGAAAGGGAACTTTGATTAATTAGCAGTAATAAGGAGCAAGTGCCGGCCTTCAAAAACTTGTGCAACATAGTCAGACTTGCTGGTTTCATTACCCCACGGAGCAAGTTTCACCCGTCAGCTTTCCCACACAGCTTCGTTGCTTCAGTTGGACTGCAAAGGGAAACCTTGCGAGCAAGCCAAAGAATTGCAGAAGAGGAGTGTTCTTTGAAGTTTCCACTGCAGGCGTCAGCCCTGCCAAAGAGGCAAGCGGCATTTTGAAACCCCAGAGTGAGTTGCCTCTTCAGCACAAAGAAAAAGTGGTCAATGTTCTGTTCAGCGTTTTTCCTTCCTAGTTTTTGGCTGTGGTCTCTGTAGGCCTGTTGAAGGTGCATTAAGAATGATTAATAGTTCCTAGAACATCATGTAAGCAGATAGCTTGTCAAATATTTAATTGCTGTGCAGGAAATTTTATAACCGTCCAGTGCAATAATTTTCTCTCATTGAATATAGGGCACAGTTGTGGAATGGAAAATGTTCCTGCCTGTTTTGAATTGTGGAATCTTCTCCTCCTTCTCCTTCTCCTTCTCCTTCTCCTTCTCCTTCTCCTTCTCCTTCTCCTTCTCCTTCTCCTTCTCCTTCTCCTTCTCTTCTCCTTCTCCTTCTCTTCTCCTTCTCCTTCTCTTCTCCTTCTCCTTCTCTTCTCCTTCTCTTCTCCTTCTCCTTCTCCTTCTCCTTCTCCTTCTCCTTCTCCTTCTCCTTCTCCTTCTCCTTCTCCTTCTCCTTCTCCTTCTCCTTCTCCTTCTCTTCTCCTTCTCCTTCTCCTTCTCCAAAGTTGCTGTGCTATCACCCAGCACTGCATTCCTTGAAAGCACAAATTCACAGTATTTGTGGCCAAATGGCAATAAAATGGCATGGTGAGTCTGTGTTAGAATGACTCTACTGAGACCTGGGGCCAAAAATCACATCATTTGCAAAGACCTAAGGAGAAGGAACCCCCAAAGCCACTATAAAGTCACCAAGTAGCCACCAAATGCTGATTCATTATAAAGGTGTGACATGGAATGGAGTATCCTGGAGAAGTACATTGTTGTATGATTGGAAATCTCAATTTGCACTTGACATAGTACCACTCTCAGAGAAGTCCTAGTTGTTTACCACTACATGGATTTGTGTGTTGTGTGCTACTTTTTAGAACTGAATCTTCAGGAAGCATGCAATCAGATGGGAGTATTGTTTGGAAGAAGGGAGATCTTGTGAATCACAGCAGGCCCTTCACATTTTTAAGGTCTTAGTCCTGAACAGGACTAACCACAAGTCCTCTGCATGGAAGGTCTGCAGTGGTGGAGCCACCACCAAGAATGTCCTGTCTCTCATGATTACCAATCCAACTAAACTTACGACATTAATGGGCCCACAACCAGGGGCCCTGAAGCATATCTGAGAGTATAGAACACTGGAATAATATGGTATTTTTTGTACCCTGGCCTCATATTCAACTTAAATTCTAGCTTAACTAGAACGGAAGCATAGGCTGCTATAACTGGAAGTACCTTCATTTGTTCTATGGCACATTTTTTGAATGTCAGGCCCCGTCAGCCTCAGCTATCACAGCCGTTAGTAACAAATCAGAAGGGGGTTGTAATTCAAAATCTTTGGAGGCACCAAACCTATTTCTATTTTCTAAGACTAGTTTTCTTTCGTTGATTACTTAGCATTTTGTTCATCACGAGAGGGAAAGGTAGCTTGAAGGTATTTGAAATAAATAAAAACTTTGTTAATTTTCATGCACATTGTTTAAGCATTGTGAAAACAGAAACAAACCAAAAAATCTAGTATGCAACCTGATACGACTGTGGTTCTCATTCTGGGTAGCATTTGACTGACATGCCCATCATCTCTTCCATACTTCTAAACCATCATCACAAAAATGCAATCTCATTGCCATCACCCTGAAGATCTTTCACCATTCTGCAACATTCATTCAATAAACACTCACATGTGAAGAATGGGTGTGTGAAAGAGAAGACCCACCTAAATGAAAGCTGTTGGAGATGATGACCCACCTCACATACCATTAGACAATTTGGTTTTGAAACAAAAGAGAACATTTGAAGATTACCACTGTATGGATGCTATTTTGAAAACAGATTCCAGTTGTTCAGAAATTCAAGATAAAAGAGGGAAACGAGGGTACAGAGAAATTAGAAGATTCCAGGTAGCCAATTTTATGGCCAAAGTGACAGCGCAGGAGGGAATTCTCCACCATATAGCTTGCCTACTAAAATATATCAATTCTAACAGTGATATTCTGGTGTCCAAGATAGAAAATGAATGGATCTGCATAACAGTTTCAGAATTGTTTTGAAAATGAATCTACAGGTTAACAAATGTGCAAATAAACAGACAAGCAAACAAGCCCCCATTCCTTAAACTCTACTTTGTAGCCTTCAATCTTGTGGATCCCTTTGCTTGGCTAACAAGCAAACAGGTTTTTAATTTTCTCACTCTTTTTTTTTTCTTTTCTGGATTTCCAAAACTTCAGTACAAAATTTCTAGAGCAACAGGAGGGAAAGAGGATCAGTCAGTTTTAGACTTTATTGGACAGCACAACTAAATTTGTTATGAATACTAACTTTCATGATTCTGAAGTTTTCTTTTTCTCCTAATGCCATACTTCGGGTAGAAATGTCCAGGTCAGACCTTGAACATGCTGTCTTTGTGCCAGCCCAACAAGGTAGACCAGACTAAGAAACCAAAGCCATGTTAAGTCAGGACTACTTTATTATAACAGCTATAGTAACAGAATCTTGCACATCTTAATGAGTTTCTCCCTCCCTCCCTCCTTCTTCATGTGAACTAGGGAGTGGTTTGTCTTTTTCTCAAGTTACTTTCTTGGCCTGGGCTCAAGCCTTGCTTACCTGACCATGGTAGTGACTCTTCCTCCTGTTCTTCAAGGCCATTCCGTCTGTCCTCTACACTTTGCTACCCATAAACTGCCTATCTGTTTCTTTTTGGAATGTAACAAAATTGTTTTGATTGTTTTATTCTGCAGGTTGCCCAGAATCGTATTGAAGTTGGATGGCCTATACCAGTGTTGTCCAAACTTGACCACTTTAAGATGAGTGGACTTCAACTCCCAGAATTCCCCAGCCAGCCATGCTGGCTGGGGAATTCTGGGAGTTGAAGTCCACTCATCTTAAAGTGGCCAAGTTCGGACAACACTGGCCTATACATTTAATCAATGCATAAGATAGAACTTGGACCCTTGTCTATCAGACACTGTGGTAGTCTTTCTGAGAGAGAAAATCTGAGCACTGAAAAATACATGGAAGGTTGTGCTTACGTTGCCTAGAAAGATATATTTATTCATGAAAGACCTATCTGCAAAAGTGGTGTCTACTCTGTACGATTGATTGATCCAAAGATGGAGTTGCGACTACTGTTCTCTAATCATGTCATTGTTATAGAGACATTGGTTAAACAAAGTCTGAACCAACTCAAGCAGAGACTTACGTCATTATTATTATTATTATTATTATTATTATTATTATTATTATTCTTTCTCAAACTATGTGTGGCTCTCTGTGATGCTTACAATGTTTACAATTCCTCAATTAAAAACAAGATTATAACAAGTGTCAGATTAATATAGAACTCAATTCAGCTGTCACCATAGACTGAAGTCCAAGTAAACATCAGAGTGGCGCCTACAATTCACTAGAGTAGGTGCTGAGTGAACAGATGCAGAGAAGGGGACAGGGAGATGGCCCCACCATGGAGAAATCCATAGACTTTGTACTCATCCCCATCTCTCTGGCAAGTAGACGGGCATTTAAAATGGATTTACTGTGAAGTTCTCAACAACTAGGCAATTTCCTACAAAAGCAGGGATCTTTCAGATAGCCCAGCTTTGGGCTGGCTAGGATTTTATAGGTCAAAACCATAACGCTGAATTTGTGCTAGAAACAACTGCAAATCTTTAAGTCCTGACAAAATTATTTCCTTTCTCCCTGGGTCAGTCAATAGGCATATTCAGAATTAGACATAGCTTTGGAGAAGTTCTCAAGGACAGCCTTCACTGAAAATGCACGGAGCAATCTAACCTAGATGTTAGTAGAATATGAAGGACTATGTCTGGAAGACACTTTGCACCATGCCCTTCCTGTCACTTTTCCTGGGAATTTTACTTGGAATATGTGATTCCAAACTTCCAACAGAAAACTGTATGAATGCCTGTTACAGATTAGTATCCTGAACAGGTAAGAAGGATGAGAATATTATTTTTGGAACCACGGTCACACACAATCCAATTGCTGCGGATGCCATTAATGAACTAGATAAGGATTCTCTCTTTTGGGGGAGACGGCTGTGCTTTTCAAGGAGAAACACTATGCAAAGAAGACAAAATCTAATAACACCAGAGGTTGCAAATCTCTGAACTGGCACTCCATTCTTTCTGCAAATCAGAGTCTGGAAGGCTTTGGATACAAACAAGAGGAGCAGTATCTTTCCTGTGCTTCACCCTGTCTGAGTTTCTGGGTGCTGCACCCAAGAAAGGGGAATGTAGGGCCAAGGCAAAAATAGAAGAAAAAAAAAAGATTGGATTAGGGTTCCATTTCTATTTAAAAATTAAATAGAATTCTCTCATGGGTCTCTGATCTTCTAGTTACTAGTTTTCCTTTTCTGTTGGTGCAAGCATTTCAAGGTGTGGCTATTCTCTATCTATCTATCTATCTATCTATCTATCTATCTATCTATCTATCTATCTATCTACCTACCTACCTACCTACCTACCTACCTACCTACCTACCTTAGTGTATTGTCAACTACCAGAAGTCCCTCAGCAGTTTAGAATAATTAACAATTGGGGATCAGTGGGTCTGACTGCCTAGTGGTTTTTGAGGGATCTGCCACCTATACATTTCAAGAATAATTGAATGCTCATACAACCAGAAAAGAGGGCATATGTTTAATAAAGAAATAATAAAAAACTGCACTTCTAAGTTATTTTCCTTTTTTATGCAATGTTAAACTTTCTTTAACACTACCTTTCTGCAATGTGATGTCTTTGCTAGACCTCAATCCCCCTTGCTCCTGACTGCACATAGGCATTTCTGTGGGACAAGGGAGATCCTTAAGGATTTCCTGGTAGCCCCAGAGAAAAAGTTCCCTGCATGATCAAAGGTCCTCCCGGTGTCATGTTATCCAAAGCTTTAAGCCTGGGTAGCTCTTTCTCTGGGTAGTGCAGAAGGAGAAGGAAAAGGAGAAGGAGAAGGAGAAGGAGAAGGAGAAGGAGAAGGAGAAGGAGAAGGAGAAGGAGAAGGAGAAGGAGAAGGAGAAGGAGAAGGAGAAGGAGAAGAGGAAGGTGGTAGAAAAAGCACTTTGCATTGTTATTTGGGGTTATTTAGTCCTGCAGTTTCTTAGGGAACAGGTGGTGATAGGTCTGGAATTCAGATCTCCCCCCATTTTCCTTGCTAGGAATGGGATGGGAGCTATTGCTAGCATCAGTAGGATACTAGCGCGGCCCTCGGTCTGAGAAAAGAAAACGCCTTTTCCCCCTCCTCCGGGTACCTGCACGCACACCTGGTAGCCTCAATGCCCAAGAAAACAACCCACCCGGGCAGACACACAAGACGCGCTCCATCGCTTTCCTGACTACTCAGATCCACCTCAGCCAGACGCCTCATCGCTTCATCGAGTCCCAGTCTCTGAGCCCAAGACGCTCTGGCTACCGTTGTGATTATTAGCCGTAATCGCATTTGTCCTGTCGGTCTCACTACTCAATGCCAGAGCTTCGGCTCGGGAGAGGAGAGGTTTCCTGAGCATGTACAAAGGGCCGCCGCCTCCCTTCAGTACAGAGTTAACCAAACCCTGGCCCTTCGCCATCCGACACAGTTCCCAGGTGAAACTGAGCCTCCCCACCTGTCCAGTGCCTTGCAATGAAGCCCCAGGATTTGCCTGGGGGAGAGGATTTCACTTTCCCCCTTCAAGCCCCCCCCTTTCCCCCCCTGCCCCGATGGCTCTGAGAGCTCCTTGCAACGCCCCCTCCCCTCCCCTCCCCTCCCCGCCCCGCTTGACTCGGCTTTCCGAGGCAGGCTTTCAGTCCGATGCGCCCGCGCTCCCCGAAGTGTCCGGGAGAAGAAGGCGCGTGGCAGCCGGTTCGGGGGGGGGGGCGGTCTGACCGCTTAGGCTGACCCTGGGGGCTCTCCCGCGGGCGCAACTAGGAGCCGGGCCTCCCCTCCTCTCTCCCCCTCCTCTAAGTGCCCACCAGCGCTCCCAGCCCGCGCTTGCGAGGCCTTACCTGTGTGCAGTAAGTCCAGATTCACCATCCTGCCAGTGGAAAAGTACCTGCTGCAACCCGGCCAGCCCCCACCCGCCGTGGTGGCCCGTGGGGCTGCCAGCTTCCCCCCCCCCCGCCGAGTTCCTCTCTCCGCCACCCTCCTTGCCAGCCAGCTGTGGCTCGCACCTCTGGCTCGGCAGTGCTCCTCGCTGCACGGAGGCAGGTGAGAACATTACCTGCGCTGGAGCCGCACCCCCGTGACACTTCTCATCCCGGGCAATCTTTTTTCCATTTTTTTTTTTATTATACATCCTAGGAACCTGGCTGGCGTCCCATGCAAAGTGGACAATTTGCATATTAGTAGCTTCATTTGGGCTGCGTCCCAGCAGCCCTGGAGAAAGAGGGTGGGGCAGAGCAGGAGGGAGGGAGGGAGGGAGGGAGGGGGCATGCAACGTGTGTGGAGTGTGTGTGTGGTGGGGGGGGGGAAGCAGTCAGACCCACCATGGAAGCTCTCCTTAGGGGCTCTGGAGCTTAACCCTGCCCTTTCCAGAAATGTAGCTCGCTTCCTGTCCTCGCATGCCCAAACTAGAAGGAGCCGTCAAGCCATTGCAAGGCGAGAAGTTTTTACAAAAGGCTACCAAGTCCCGGGGTGGGAGGGGGGGCTTTTGATCCCAAAGACCCCGAAGCCCACGCAGTCCTGGGCGACTGAAAGAGCCAGTTGGTGCCCACCTGTGCCGGAGCAGGTCTGCGTGGGCACAGAACGATGCGGCGGGGCGAAAGAAATGCTGCGGATTGCGCCACGGGGGTGACTAAGTCTTGGTGATAAAGATCTGAAGGAATGGAAAAAGGGCCAGCAAGAGAGGATGGGAGGAGATTGACAGAGGAAGAGGAAGGCAGAGGAAGAATTAGAAAACCGTCAGTTGCCCTGCTGGTGTGTGGTGTAATCCAGAAATGCTGACATCTTAGACCCTCTAAAGGAGTTTTTCAGCCTTCACCACTTTAAGCTGTGTGGACGTCAACTCCCAGAATCCCCCAGCCAGCCTTGCTGGCTGGGGAATTCTGGGAGTTGACGTCCACACAACTTACAGTGGCTGAGGTTGAAAAACACTGCTCTAAACTATCTCTTTCTGCCCTAGCACCCTCCAGAATTATTTGACTTCAACTCCCAGCATTCCTAGCTAGTATAGCTGTTGGCCTTGCTGGTTGGGAAGTGAGGGAGTTGATCCAACACATCTGGAAGGCACAGGAAGGCTGGTCTAATCAGGAGCTGGGCTAGGACAGCCAGTCGCATCTCTTAATAGCAGCCGGTTTCTCAGATGGACTGCCTTTGTTCATGGAGGATCTATTTTGCTCTTGTAAAGAACGTTTACTGGGGAGAGCAAACTTCCTCAAGGTGTGTCTTCTTCTCGCTCTGCCTCTCAGCCAGGTGAGCTCGGAGCCCTCCTCCCATTTTGAATATAACTCCGGTAAGGCGAATCACCCTGCCTTACTACTCAAATAGTTTTGTTATGTCCTTGGAGTAGCCCTGAGGGAGTTGAACTGGGACCTGATCCAATGCTCCAAAGATGGTTCCTTTTAAAAATACTGCTCCGTGAAGCAGTAGAGGGATAACTTTTATTGCACTTACAGGCACTTTGTTTTTTACAAGAGATGTCACAGTGCCCCCAAATCAGGGGTGCAATAGTAGAACATTGTGTGTGTGTGTGAGGGTTGGGGTTAGATGTGTGTTTATTATAATTAAAGAACAGGTTGCCTCTGAGCATGCATTCACAGAAAGTAGTCATCACAGTTAAGCTCGCAATCCCAAATTCCTTCCTAATTCCTTTTTTCTATTGTCTCTGCCTTCCGTGGCATCATTTAGGTGCTCCCATCCAGAAGAACTCTGCCTGTTTTAGTATAAGGTTGCTGTGATTACACAACACGTGAACCCCAAGTTAACTGGGTTTATGAAATGGCACTGTGGTTTATGGATTTGCAGCACACTCAACCCTAAATGGGCCACTTGAACTGGCTCATACAAGACATCGGGCTAAAATATGGTTGGCTAATGCCAACGGTTTCATACAAGGGCACCTGCCAGAAGGGTCAAAAAATCAAGATGGCGTCTGTCTGTCTGCATTTGTAGCCTCGCCCCTTCATATGAACACAGCTGTGGTTAAAAATTTGGGAGTCTGAGAAGTGGGTTAACCTACTACAAGTCACACTTTGGAGCCAGCCTTGTTTTCTCTCTCTTTTGATCTAAGCTGGAAGAAAAGCTGCCACTGATTTGATGGGAAGGTCAAATGCTGATTTTTATCGGAGGCTGTGTGTCAGTTACTGTAGAACCCCAGGAAGAAGGGAGATGATGGTCCTCAGACCCTGCTCGTGAAGAATAGAGGAAAGCTGGTCCAGATAGACCTTCAGTGTGACCCAGCAGACTCTTCCTATGTACTTATGAATTGTGCAAAATTTGGGGGAAGAAGGTGGCAAGTTGTACAAGGGCTAATAAATAGCCATGCAGAGGTGATACCCCTTGATCGTTCTGGCTGGTCTTGCAAGAACTTTCGGTTCAGTAACATCTGGGAGTTCATAAACTACCTAGCCTTGCTCTGGTGGTCAGTGGCACTGAGTGGTCTACCTACATCTGCCTAGATGTAAGAACTAAGTGAGGGGGCAATAAGACCAGCATGAGGGGACAGCTGGAGAAATTTTGTGGGGAAGGACAATTGAGACCATCACCTCAGGCCATGTACAAAAGCTAACTTGATCGGCCATCTTGGGGACAACTTATTCTCTTCCATACCTGAGATGGTGGGGAGGTTAGAAAACCTGGGATCATTTTGCAGCGAATGCTGCCCCGTCTCCCACAAAGCGAGAACAACTGAGAGTTCATGGCCATTTCTGCCCCTTGGCAACGGCCAGCTGAATTGGTTGGCTCACTTGGTCTAACGGTAGGGCCAGCAGTTGATTAGGACCCTTCCCACCATAAATACGGTTTCTTAAGTTCTGGTTTGGGAGACAGTGCACAGCAGAGTGGTCTGAGAATGAGCCTCTGAAGCACGCCAGCCTATTTATTCTTTTGCTAAGGGCCTCGATTTCCATCTGTGGAGTCCTTGGGGATTTCCATCGCCTAAAGTTGGCCGTAAGAAAGGACAGTCCTGCTGGCACCTTATGGAGCAGTATCAAAGGAAGATACGAAATGTGACCTTCCCCCTTTTACCTGATATCACAATACAGATTGAAAATACCCCAACCTAATCAACAATGGGAAACTGGACCCCCCCCCCCCCCCCGCTAGCCAACACAAGGCCACCATTTCCACTGGGGTGAATCAGGAAACCATTCATTAGAAAGTAGGGAAATAATGAGCGTCATCGAATGAAGCTTTGATCTTCTCGTTTAATTCTTTCCTCTTTTCAGTTTCCCATTCTTTCTTTTGCCCTAAGACTTTTGGACTGGCTCCTTCTGACTTTCACCTCATTTCTCAAGCGCTCCTCCCTCAGATCTCTGCCATGTATTAGATAGCTAGAAGATTTTATTTCCTTTAATCTTTAAAACTCTGATACATATCTGATCTATATATGAAGAGCCTAATTTAAACAGTTTAGGGTTAGGTTAGAATCAAGTAATTGCTGATCACCAAACCTCTCTTCTTTTAGCATACGATAGCCTTTGCCTGTTCTATTTCACGTATTATATTCTTTTAGGAAGAATAGGAAATGCACATTAGACTTTGCATGTTAACAACTGACTTGATGCATTTAACATTATTTTGTTTGGCCCTCCTGAGATTCACTAGGGTATAATTTGCTTTCTTTTCTTTTCTTTTTTGCGGAAACCCTTTATGTATCTCCTACTTATTGTTCCTAAGCTGAAAAGCATCAGCTGCCTCCTGCTTTGAATTTTTAAATAGATTTCTGAAAAGTGGATGCTGTGGTTAAAGCTGATCATCTGTCCTTGCCCACCGGGGCAACTGAGGCACCGCATTTTCATAGGTTTCTCTTACAGACTGTTCACACTGGCATACTCTGAAGACTTGCAGAAACTGCCTAAACTGTATTCAAATTATGCAAAGCTGTCTGTTTGGGTGAGCTTTATGCAAATTGCCAGGGGCAGTCGTTTCTGAAATTGGAGAGGTGGCAAGTTTGTTTCCTCCCTGGACTCTAAAGTAATAGGAAGTTTAGAATATTTGAGGGTGGAGATAAATTCTACCTTATGCGCTCAAGAGATGCCACCTGAAAGCCCACTCTTCAAACATGCAGACTTTAGAGGCTGAAACCCTAAATGGCAACAGCTCCGTGAGCTTTTTCTGAATTGAAAAATAATGGGTAACACAAAAGCTTGAACGTCTGCTTTCTATCCTACCTTGCAGAACCAGAACTGGTGATGGGTAGCGGGGTTGCAGTTCGCCCATTGCAGCAAAGGCAGGTGAGAAGGTCCTGATTCAGTTCAGTTTCTCCGGAAAGGGCTTCGTATGTGTCCTTCTAGACCTGGGCTCCCCAAAGTGGTCAATATTGACCCCCAAGGGTCTATGGGACTATCCAAGAGGTCGATAAATGGCTGGGGGTCCAAAGGGGGCCAGTAAATGTTGGGGGGTCAATAGGCAGTAGATAAATGATGGAAGGTCAGTCGGGGTCAGTTAATCTTTTGGGGTCTCTGTAGAGCTCCACGTGGTCCCTAGTCTTGAGGGCGAGATGGCTAGCGACGAGACACTGTTACCCAGGGTTGGGTGGTCAGCCGCTAGCGAGAGCAGCCTTGAGTTGTCTCTATCCGCTGTGTGTTGTTACTGGCCTCGTTTACCAGTGTGCTTTGCATGGTGTGTCTGTGACCCTCCCCTCTCCCCCTTGTTTCTCTCATCTCCCCTGCCCCGGGAAGGTTACACGTACCTGTGGTATTCCTGTTGCCCTCCCGTGCTGAGCGTACTCCCCCATCTTGCCGATCTTCAGTGAAACCTCAGTGCCCTTGTCAGTGCTCATCAGATGCATCCTTTGCATTAATGGTATCAACAGTTTCAGTGAAAAAAAAAGGATGTTAAATCTTGTATTTTTCATATTTTAAATATTACCTATTTGTTATGAAGTCATTATTATTTATGATCTATTATCATGGCTCTTATTATTCACAGTACTCTTGGCTAAAGTGCTATTTATTAAATTATTTTCATATAATAAAAGTTTGGGGGTCGATGAGCAGTCGGAAACTTCATGAAGGGGTCGATGAGCTGAAGAGTTGGGGGACTCCTGGTCTAGACCCAAGTCTCTTCTGGAAAGGGGTGCTCAGCAACAGGCAAGCCAGTTCTTTGAGTCAAGCACAACATGCCAACTTTCTTCTGAACTTTGCTTTTCTAATTTTACCCAGTTGCTCCAGTGCACACCAAGTCCTGAGCTATGAGGGGACCCCCTGGTCAAGGTCAGGGCACACACAGCTGCAAAGTAGTGGCCTGCTTTTCGGTTAGTGGCTTGTGCAAACCAGCAAATGTTGCATGTGATCCATTGCATAAGCGTCCCCTTTCATCCATCCCCTTGGTGAGAAAAGATTGGGAATCTGAATCTGAAGGTTCGTCATGCAGCTGTCTCTGCTTCTCGGCTTCTGCCTTTGACTGCCTTACTGGAGGATGGATCTAGAGTGACCTCTTGTGTTCCTCTGAGGAATCGCTCCAGGTCAACATCTCCAGACCCAGAAATGATTATCAACTTTAATCGCTCGAAGAATTTTCAAATAGGTCTTTTAGAATTTATTCTTGATGATTTTTTTGTTTGTTATTTCTTTCAATGGCACCATTCCCCGTGGTGCTCTTCAGATTCATTGGCTGCTATTTTTTAGATTTTTAAAATATTTTTTTATCCCGCCTTTATTACTTTTTATAAGTAACTCAAGGTGGTGAACACACCTAATTCTCCTTCCTCCTTCTATTTTCACCACCACCACAACCCTGGGAGGTGAGTTGGGCTGAGAGAGAGGGACCAGCCCAAAGTCACCCAGCCAGCTTTCACGCCTAAGGCGGGACTAGAACTCACGTCTCTGGCTTTCTAGCCTGGAGCCTTCACCACTAGACCAAACTAGTGGTTAATTCCCAACATTCCCAGCTAGCCCACTGAAGGGACTGCTGGAGACAATAGTTCCCCACATCTTGAGGGGCTCAGAAGGTATTCTTTGACGTGCAGGACAATCTTTTGTCCCTTGGTTACTTGACTGTAGTTAGATTTTATGTAACTCCTTTGAGAATCTTTAGGCAGTGAAAGACTCTCTTGCTTCCACATCCATCCTGCTTTAAGATGAATTTCTGATGGGCTGTTGTGGGATCAAACATGGTGCTAGTTAGGGTAAGTGGAATAAAGTCTGATTTTATTGTAATTTCTTTGATTGTTGTGAGTCACCCAGAGTCACTGAGAGTTCGGCAGTATACAATTTGATAAATTATTATTATCATAAAGCAAAACACCTCCTTCCTCTAATTACCTTCCCAGGGACCAAAGGAACAATAAACTCAGTCAGCTATAAAACAGTGAGGCGGCCAAGAAAAAACCTGATAAAACCAGGAGAAAATACTAGGAGGTGACTATAGTTTCTGGGAACCAAGGCCAGTTTAAGATACATCCCATAATTAAGAAGCAACTATGTTCATAGAATACACTCTTTGTTCTCTCAATGGACTGTTGTTTTTGTTGTTCCACCTCAATAACTCAAAGAATCCACCCCATATCTGACCTTACTGACCCATAGGATGCTGCTGTAGCCATCAATTACTCTGCTGTATCCAATCAGATGTATATTCTAATTTGCATGACTCTATATAGAGAGGTTGCATGCTGGTCCCTTTTTAGGTTAGCCTGTGCTACCTCCGGTACCGCAGTATTGTGCTTCAATGGGATTGTGTACTGGTCTCCAATGTAAACAAACTCTTGGGGGAAATGGTGAGATTTCTCTTCCCCTTCTTCCAAAGCAGCAATTAATTACTACAGTATGGTATCACCTGTGGCATAAAATTGACCCCAGCAAGATCAAATGGTGCACTGAAATAGGCCTTGAAAGAAATTGTGAATTTTTCTCCCTGTGCAAGAGGTTCCTGTGTTTCTATCTTACTCGCAGGGTTCTTGAGAATGTCTCCTGGCAGTGATTTTGACTTGACTTTATCGATGGTAGTGATGGAGGATGTGAGTGGCATTTCATCATTCTGGACCTTCTCTGATTCCCCAGTCTGAATAGGAGACATGGGTGGAGTTTAGCCATAGCATTTTCCCTTGATACATCTGTGAACTCTGTGAGGCTGCAGAACAGTGGTGAGTGGATGGTGCAATGTAAGGCAAGACTTTACATACACCCATTAGGTGCTTTGTCAATAAATCAGTGGAAGAACTCAACTCCTTTCCAACAGAATTCCTGCCAAATTCTTTTCTCTTTGAAAAGAAAATTTGAACGCAAATACGCTTTCCTCAATTTGAATACAAACTACTCAGGAGAAAGAAGACATTTTGGCAAAGAACTAATCTCTCTGCGTTCTGATTATTTTCCTTTGTGGTGGAAAAGATTGCCCCACAAAGCTCTGGAGGAAACAACTGAATCACAAATTTTCAAGCAAGGAGAACAAACTTTAGCCTTCCCCATTCCAATGCCATGGAAATAAGTTGGACTATGACATCTATACACTCCACCAGAAAACAGTAATGCTGTTTAGGAAATACACCTACTTCTAGTTCTAAACAACAACTATTTAATCAAAGAAATCCATGGACCAAGTCAGAATTAAAGCTGTATCTAGTGTGTTGCATAATAAAAGAAGTCTACTTAATTTTATCTAACAGAAACCATGGAAAATTAGTGGGCTACAAAGCCAGTTCTGTTTTCAAGAACTTTCCTTGCATTCTGATATCTGCATCGGCAAAGGATTTTTGATATATTAAACATCCCACTTTGTAGTTCCTTCTGAACCAGTTTAGTTCGACCTTTTTGAAATGTTCGAGACATTAACATACATAAAACCATTTTTTGAAAACCAAAATAGCGTGATCTAATTTTCAAGTTAAGTTGGTTTCTGTGCTAGGCACATCACCGTTATTCAATGAATCAGGATACTGGTCAATACTAGGAAGAAGCACAAAGACTGTGCAATGGCTTTACAGTGGATAAGCAGCCCAGAGGTGCCTCTTTCTGGAGACTCTTAGAAAAACTAACACCTCTGTTATCCCAAAGAAGTGAGAATTTTATGAGCAAGAAAAGTGAAAAAATAAAATAAGACAGTATTGGTCTATTAGAGAAAAATAATAGATTTAAATGCATGTTCCAAATTTGTATTCTGCCAAAATACAGATTTCAGACAGTATTTGCTCTGCTTAAACTGCTGACAACCATATTTTTAAAGAGAGAGGCAGGTAGCTACCGTCTTCATGGATGACCTAGAGCAACACTAGTCTCCACTCTCATTCCTTGAAACCCCTCCTTTGCTTGAGACTCACTGATGGCAATTTCGTCATCTGGACCCATGGACAAGACCTATGGTTAACTCAGTGGCATTCCGTTATCATGTTCAGGGATGGACTCTGCACAAGAGTGAGAAGAAGAAGAGCGTCCCCTTTGACTCTAGTGCTGGAGAAGGTTGCTTCACATTTCTCAGAGAACCAACTCTTTGATACTAAATCAGGGCAGAATGTCCATTGGAAGCAAAGATCACGAAACAAAAGCTATCATACATTGGCCTCATCATGAGGGCTGATGCATCTATGGAAAAGGATATAATTCTGGGCAAGGTGCATGGAAGAAGAAGCCAACGGCACATGAGGTGGGCAGATAGACTACTGGAAGCCACAGAAATGCACCTGAAAGAACCCCATAATATGGTGAGAGGCACAAGACCTTGGAGACCTTTCTCCATATAGTCCCCAGGACTTCGCGACGACCTGATAGAATATTAAAAACAGCAAGCTAAGTTCCAAGAGATATGGATGAAGCCAGTTTGCAGTGAAATGTGTAGACCGACTTTCTCCAGGATTCCTTATTTGTACGAAATAAGATAAATGTGGCACATTCTTACACTAACAGAACCGATGATTGATTTCATATGTGTACTGAGATACAGCTATGGAAACAGTGAACAAATCACTTCTCATTTACAGTCACAGATGCACACATTTCAGCTCTGTGCAATATTAGCTACAGTCTTAGGGCAAACCCATAGACTCCTTGGAGATTTTTTTTCCCCAAAATCAGTTTATTCAGCTTATCAATCATAAATAATTTGTTTGAAAAAGACTTTCATTCAAGTTTACATTTATTTCATTGCATGTGGCCAGTTTTCTTAAGAGCACAAAAGGAATACTTGCCCCCAGTCAAAAACACAGTCACAACTGCACATTTACTCTCTCTCTCACACACATAATTCTAGGAAATAGATAGATAAATACCATCTTTTAAAATAGAATCGTTAAGACTTGAATGTCAATGGTCTGAAGTGCCCAAATTACAGAAGGAAGGTAGCACACAGAAATGGAAGAAAGTTAAGAAATCAGCTGAGAGCGTAACAGGTCTACAGCTTATCTGCAACAAATCCCGTTTTTAAGAAGCAGCGGCAAGACAGGTGGAAATCAAACAGGGAATGCTGCCTATATCACTGCAAACCTATTGTGACAAGACCAGGCTGGCTTGAATTTCTGCACATCCAAAGATGTGGGAGCCTGTGACTGTTGTCGGTGAAGCAGCAACTTCAATCACATTTCACTGTCTTTCTTTGCACCCCAGTTACAGAACTTACGGCCACAACTGGTGGGTTCCACAATACAGGAACCCCAAGTCAGCAAGACACGCTGGCTATGCCCCTCTCAAGGAGCAAAGAAACCAGTGTAATGGCTTAACATCAATGTTCGCTTCATGCAACATGCTCGGCTGCGTTCCCACAATACACTGACTCACACAAAAAAACCCAAGCCTAGTTTATTGTGTTGTAGGAACATGACCCTGATGTCCCAGATTGCCACTGTCTTTCTCCATTTTGTTGATAGCACCCATGGACCTGGTTGGGATGGGAAAAAGCACACACAAGGCTTTTAGTACAGGTCCTACAGTGTGCTTGGGTGCATTTGCACAACTGCTTATCTTATGGGTCTTCAGAAAATGCTGCTCCTAGTCGAACTGAGCAGGTCAGGGACAGACAGCCATGCATGAACTGACGGTACGCAACATCCCTCTTCTGTTGCTTTCCCACTTCCTATCTGGGCATCTCATTCATTTCTGTAGTCCGAACGTCTTCTGCTACCGCTTCTCCAACATCTGGGGCACTCATAATTTGACATATCATTGGTCCCCTTGGTTTAATTAACACACGCACACATACACACGCACACAGCATTGTTCTGGCCAATCACAGTTTTGTGGGAGAGGGGTTCAGAAACAGAAATGGATAGAGATTTTACTTTCTAATAAGGAGAAAAGGAAGGCACTGGGGCGTCAAGCTCAGAAAATACGTAGGCCTTAGGAACCCTCTTTAATGCGTCTGATTGTCTGCAATCTTCAGTCCCTGGAAGAACAGAAGCAAGGCTGGTACGAGCTCTAATTAAGGCAGAGTTATAAGGAAAAAAGGGGGTCTGCACCTTTAAGGAACCAGAGTTCTATATTCCCACCTCCAGCATTAGGGAGCCAGTCAAGACCAAGTGGTTGGGCTGGGTGTTGGGCCCTAATACTTTAGGTATTAGGATAGAAGGTATAATGGTATAACGTCCCAATACTTTAGGATCCACCCAGCTGATTATGCAGCATATATGTCAGGTGCGTCTTGGCAAACTGCCGTTGTCAAAGCTGGCCAGGGATGGTGTTATCCGTGGGAAATTGGTAAGGGGAGCACATGGCGTTCTTGTAATTGACAATTGGTCGTAGGTGAACAGCCATCCCACAGCACTCTCAAATAATCTCTTATTCTTGCACAAAATGATGTGGAGAATATCCAGGACGTCCTTCCAGATTCCAACATCGCCATGGCTCTGTCTCCTCCTGCTGGTTGCTCCAGGTAGCAAACGTAGAACGTATTGGAAGCTCATGGACTTTGTCCAGAAGATCCTCTATCCACAAAGGCTTCCTGCTACCTACCTGGTGTCTAATCCTTTCGGGGAGGTCGTCAGGGAAGAACATCTACCCTCTCTTCTCCATGTCCTTATTAAAAGAAGCAGGCACAAATCTCATTGCTGTCAAGAAGCCTCAAGATGGCTAACAGTCCTCATTCTGATGTTCCTCATCTTCCTTTTGACAGCATTGCAAGCTGAATGTCCTCTCTGCCCATAAATCTGAATGTGCTGGCTACAGGAGAAGACAGAGAGACTCACTCCAAACCATGTTCAGGAGGCATCCCGCAGGGTTCTCCCTCCATGCCCTGCCCCTTCCTCTTTTCCGTTCCAGGTGGCCATCTTGGTAGCACTCCCCAGAGCTCCTAGAAGGCAAGTGCTCACAGTCCAGAACAAGATGGCTACCCAGGTGTCCTGCTAAGTCTCTTCATCCCACAGGCAGAGCTGTTTCTGCGGCACATAGTAATCGAAACTGTAGGCCTTCTGGCAGCTGCGGATGCCACACTTGTAGGAAGTTGCCTTTCCAGCCGCGTCTCGGCTCTTGCAGTACTTGAGCATGCAGGGGTACCACTCGATGCTCAAGGCGTAGCTGCAGATGCAAGGCTTCCAGCGATCTGGGCAGACTCGGCAGTGTTGCAGATCAGGCAGGTCTGCGGACTGAGGCAAGACCTCAAACATGGAGCCATCCACCCCTGCGGGAGACACAGGCGGAAGGGAAAAACGAAGGTCACTTCCCCTAGTGAAGTTCTTCCCCCTTTGCCATTTTCCACCAGATATCCTCCTTTTCTCTTTAACCATGCTGCCCTTCTCTGCAGAAGCTGGCAAAGTGCTCTCAGCAAAGCACCTCTCTTCTCCTGCTCCAAATCCTTACTCATTGTGGGCAAAACGTCTAATTGCAGAGTTAATAGCAGCTCTGACTCCAAAATGAGGCTGTTCCAGCCTTGAAATGGGCCGGCAACATTATTCTGGAGTGGTTCACCTCAAAACAGACTCAGGATCTGCTTCAAGGTTGGGCCATTAGCAAAACATTCAGAAAGGAGGCCTGTTTTGCAGTCAGACTGTTCCATAATGGAATATTTTGCACACCTAATCCTTAGTGAAAGCTTACCTATTTCCATGAAGGCTTTGCATTAGCCCTTCCATCCTAATCCCTCAGCTGACATTCACCCTCTATCAGTCAAACCATCCGTCACCTTCTTAACCCACATCATGGGAGGGTAGATCACAGGCACACCACCTTTTTGGGGCCGAGAGGTGCTCTTTGTCAAGGACAAAGAAATGTTTGGAGAAAAGTTTGCTTGTTTATCTATTCATTTGTAGAACTTATAAGGCTGCCTATCTCACATAGTGATCTTAGGCGGCTCGCCACAACGAGAAAGCCACAAGATAAAAATAGACACCAGACCCCCCATACTACTGACCCCGACTCAACCCCCTCCTAGTCCAATGTTGGGGGAAGAGTCGGTCTTCACAGCCTTCTGGAAGGCTGAAAGGGTGGGGCGAGGGGCTCAAATCTCAGGAGGGGGGCTGTTAGACAGGACTTAAATTTAGATTAGTTAGATTTTACTTAAATTTAAATAAATGAAAATTACTTAAATCCACAGACTGTTCTGCAGTGAGTTGCTTCAAGCACTCCTAGCCTTGAAACAATGCTTGGCCAATTCCAGGACACTTTGGAAAAGACACTTTGGGGTTAAAACATTCCGTTTCAGAGTCAGAAGGCTCTAGGAGGGAACATTTTGCTCCTCTCAACTCTTAGGTTTCTCAGGACTGGAATTTCTCCACTGGGGATCTTCAAAAAATGCTATGAGCTGCAAGGGGACTTCTGAAAGAATAACACAGAAGGGAGATAACATGGATTGCCCAGGAATTACACTGTTGGACAGGAGCAAGTGAAACCAGATAGGAGCAAAATTCTGAGTGAGTAATGAAGGTTTGAAGTATCTGTTGCTTTTCAGACAAACCTTCATTACTCACTCAGAATTTCTCCATACCTGCAAAGCAGCATCTGTCTCAAAAGGAAAAATACAGCAGACAGGGAAGTCGTCAGTATTTGATTATCAGCCTGCATTATCCCAGCACTGGGGGCATTACGAGATGCAAGTCTGTCTGCAGAGACCACAGCGCCTTCTCCTGATGGCTGCAACGCTTCCTACCTTTCTCCATCCAGAACTTCACATCCTCTTCCCGAGTGTAAATGGTCTCCTTGGCCTCCGAACAGATGTTGTAGATGTGGGAGCTAAGCTGGGCCCCTTTGCTGAAGTTGACGGCCACATCCATACTGAGGTGTTCGAGCGCGCGCACCTCCTCAGCCTGCCGCACCGTCTGTGGGTTTTTCTGGCAGGGAGAAAAACGGAGGAGAATCAGCGTTTCCATTCCTGATGTCGATTTAAAACTCAGCTGCCCTTTTCAGTCGCCCATAACTCTGATCTAGATCATCAACAGGGATTCACTTATGCTTGTTTTCTCTTCCTTTTTTTCTGTCACCAGATGACTAGCGATTGGGGCCCTACCTTGACTACAGAATTTGGGATCTGCTCAAGTGCAATTCATTTCACCATCCATTTTGCAGGACTTTTAAATAAAAAAAAACGGGAGAAAAAAAAGGGCCAAGCCCTATAGGGAAGACTGGGGAGGAACGTTCATTTGAAAACGTATGAGACGGCTAGGATTCTTTCAAAAGTCCCACAGGGCACCCTCTTCATAGGGTGGGGCTCTTTACAGATGCTGTTTCTCCATTGCAGCACTTCCTGGACTGACTATGGAATGACGCAACTTTGCAAGAACACACAGTCATTCCAGGAAGTTTGGCAAAGGAGGCCACAGCCTGCCGAAGGATCCTCCGTGGCTGAAAGCACAAGATGCATTTTAAATATTAAAAGAACAGTAAAAGGAACATCCATGGTCAACTGAAAAAGAAAAAAATGAGTGTTAGGCAGACATTTGTTCTGGGATCCACTACAGTGCGCCGATTCTTATACATTCTCACTACAGATATTAATAACCAGGCAGCTTTGTCATAATAGATAGGAAACCATCACAACAGCCAGGCCTGGGAGACATCGTGGCATGTCTTTGCCTCTGTAGAGAGCTGACTAATAAAGCTAAAGAGCGACACGGAAAACAGACTTGTGGGTTAAAGTTTATCTCACCCTAGTTGCGACACTGGAGAACCTTCCTCCACCTTACCTGTCTGAGTTTGGCCATGGCCTCGCTGGGGATGATTTCGTTGCGATGCAGCCTAGTGATGAAGCAAAGGGCTTGGAACTGGTTCTGTCCTCTTTCCAGCTCCCCGAGGATCAGGGCTCGGAAAATCTTCACCTCCTATGAGAAAAAATGTTTCTTGATGGATCTCTTGATTCAGCAGACAAGGAAACCTAATTGCTTCGACCATCTACCTGCCCCAATGTCTTCCCATTATGCTGGTGGAGTGACAGTTGAAATTTGGGCATTTACGTAGGGAGGAAGGAGGAAGGAAGGACGGAAGGAAGGATAAATCTAATTTTCCCTTTCTTGGATTTCCTGCAACCCATCACTGAGACATTGTTTGTCAATACTATGAAAGTCACAAAAAAATTTTTTAAAAAAAATCCCAATGGGATTGCAAAACACCAGTTAAACTGAAGCAGGGTCTCTTCTGGAACTACCAGCCTGTTCCTTCCTCCAGCTTGTTCTTAAACAGAAAACTTGGCTTTGGGACAGACTGCAAGTGAGGGAAGAGATCTCCTGAGCAGCCAAATCCACTGAGAGGTGCAGGAAGTGCCTTTGGCTTCTCTCAGGGTGAGCAGCCCTCTCAGGTCCCCGTGAAGAGCAACCAGGAGGAGGAAGAAGGTAGGGGAGAAAAGGAGCGAATGAGATGGCTGGTAGAAAAGGGTGAGCCAGCACAGAGATGCAGAGAACAATCCCTCCCCAGGTGAGACCCCAAGTTTACACCCAGGGAGATCAGCCATGTTAAGAAAACTTAGAGAAAACTTCCATTCATTTCCAGATGAAGATGGAATTGCTTTTCTCAATGAGCTGCTGACAAATGGACCATTTTAGCTTCTCTCTTTATTTTCTTCCTTAGAGCTCTTGGGCTGATCTCCTTCCTCTGCCATCCCACCCCAAAGGTCCAGCTTGTCTGCTTCTGCACTGCTTCTGTTCATCGCTGCTATCAAACTCCTTCCACCCCATGCTGACTTCTTTGTTTATCCTAATAAACGACATAATCTGGAAACCCTTTGGGGTCAGGGACCTCTCTGTTTTTGCTTGAATTGCTTTGCAAATAAATGCATTCGTGCTTAAATAAATAAAGGCCCCCAAAGCAGGTGGACAGGAAGCCTCTGCTCCGAATGGCTTTCAAACACACACACTTTTTGTATGCTGCAGACAAATATAATGGGATCCTCGCGCAGACCATAGGCATTCTCCCCCCTCCCCAAATTAACTACACCCCACCTCTCTTGTGAAGAATGGCACAACAACCCTGCAAAGTAGGTTGGGCCAAATCCACCTGCAGTGAATTTACTCAGATACTAAAGAACGAGTGGAGCTGATGAGCTGGATGGATTGATTTTAGAAACACAACAGAGCTACAACACTAGAGCACATCGACCAAGTCGACTTGGTCAGGATTGGAATGAAAGAGGGGGCAAAGCGATTGGACAAGTGGGACAGCTGCTGTTGGTAATGCACATGAGAGATCATCTTGAAATGCTTGTTTTGTGTTAGGACATGTCCTTTCCCTCAAGAATCGTCCCTCAAGAATTCCAGGCACTTGACTTATAGAGCACAAGAAGGAAGGCCATTGATTGTGTGTCTAGCAACCCTTCTAAACTTTGACTAAATCCTTCCTGGAGATGAATCTTCCATTCCAGACATACATGTCCCATGGCTGAGTCACTGCCTCCACTCCCATGAATCGGACTGATGAGCCACACAAAAGAGGAAACATCTGGACAGCTAATAGCTGGGATCTGGCTGGGGGCATGGATGAAGATGCAGGGGGCCAAAAGATTCCAAGCATGCTCTCACACAGATGCACACACAGCTTCTCTTGCAAGTGGAGTGGAAAGGCAACATGGATGACCATCAAGTCCTACACTTGCAAGGTTTTGCCCTGTCCCTCCTACCTAGGACAACTTATCCTTGTTATGTTTCTACACTTTGCTGCTAGAGCTCGTGGCACCTGAAATCCAATGTGTGTGGAAGACTTCAGGTGGGAAAGGTTGCCTTACACTAGTGTTTCTCAACCTTGGCAGCTTGAAGATGTGTGGACTTCAACTCCCAGAATTCCCCAGCCAGCCATGCTGGCTGGGGAATTCTGGGAGTTGAAGTCCACACATCTCCAAGCTGCCAAGGTTGAGAAACACTGCCTTACACACTGCTGTGGAAATTAGCTTAGCCTCCAATTCAATTCTGGTATCACCAGTGAAGGTGAAAAACCACGTCCAGCCTGGAAACCCTTCTCCTGGGCTACTGCCAGCCTGCACTGCAAGGAAGGCACAGATGCAATTATGCAAGGTTCAACAGACAGGGTAGCTCTGCTTTTTCCGCCCCACCCTGCAAGGAAATGTCTACCATCTGGTCTCAGGATCCCTAGCTGCTTTCGTCCTTATTCACAAGGCACCATCTACAGGCACAAAATTCAAACGTTTCCCAAGCAAGAGAGACAAAAAAGGCAGGTGTAGGTCTGAGGACAGAGAAAAGACCAGGATAAGGACGGAGGAAGTTTAGTACGTTCAGCTGCATCAATTCCAGCCTGACTTTGGGATGTGTGAATGAGGATTAAAGAGCGAATGTATCCAAGAGAGATACCAACACTCCACTCCCTGCAGTTATATGTGGAGTAAATCAAAATAGCTGCATTTTCTTCCCAGCCTTTCTTTCCTATGTCCTCTACCCCCCTCCACCCCCTGTCGCCTCCCTGGGTCATAGACTCATCCATTTGTCCTCGACAAGACACAATCTGTGGAGAGAGCACTACAATAGTCAATAGTCAATAAACAATAGTGCTAGAATGACAGCTTTCTTGGGATAATCCCCAGCCTAGAAAAATGGGTCAGGGGAATTGTGAAAATCCAGTTTGCATCTAGAAAGTTGTATTCTGCAAGATGCTGTGACTTTGGCGTGCATGCACACACGCACGTGCGCCCCCCTCTTTTTACACAGATTTGTAATTCCTCAATCAAAATGCACCATTTGGAATCCAAGCCTGCTAAAACATCTTTTGCTGGGATGAGCTAACCCAAACCTGGAAAAAAAAAGTCCCGCTCTCACAACTGACCCTTCAGTCGACTGGAAAGAATTTGCAGCAACCTAATTTCCTCTGACATATGTCAGGAGGGATGAAGTGCAGTGAATGTATAACATAGACAAAAGTTTCTCTGCTTCTCTTTACCCCCAACAGATGTTCAGACTCGGAGTTGCTCAAATTGAGAATGCAACCAAATCACAGCCAATGTCCCCTCCTGCTCTGAGTGGCTTTTTCTGATGGGCAAGTGGTTCTTCTTTTTTTTTCCAACACAGCAGCCATACTTAAAGAAATAGGGAAATCAACAAAAAAAGAAGATGACCAAGTGGAAGCATCTGTTTGATCTTGGCTCATGTTAAAAAGCTAAGCTAAGTGGGTATTTAGCCCTTGGATAGGAGACCACCAGGAAACCCTACAACGACAAGTTAGTTTGGGAAGTTGAAAGAGACATCTTGGAAGAAGGTAGTAGACCACCTCCATGTGGTCACTAAGAAAAATACACGGACCTGTCCAGGGAGGAGTTGAACTCAACTTGAGAGTCTGAGAGTGTACACTCATATCCCGTTTTGTCCATTACTGGGGGATAAAAATGGGTACTGTTGTATTCCTAGATGGGAATGGGTCTGAATTCAGATGTTTTGGACATGGGACGTGACAGATGACGGACTAGAAAAAGCCACCATTCTGGCAAAGTTGAGGGAAACAGAAGAAAGGGAAATACAGGACAAGGTAAGTTGTTGAGATCAAGGAGATCACAGGAATGTCCTTGGAAGAGTTATGGATCACTGATGGGGACCGATGGAAACAATTAGCACCATCCATACAACAGCCAGGGGTCATGTCTGATCCAGTGGCACCTCATTAATCCTTCAAAGAGGACTTAAGGGGAAAAACATGTTTCTGACACTTCTCGGGTCTCTCTCACTTTAAAGATGTCTTTGAAGAATGCCTGGGAAGATGCCACCACAAAGTGAGATCCAGAGTGCGTGTGGAAAGCCCTTGCTGATGTCAGTAGCTGAACCCGTGCAACTTGAGTCTTGCAAGAAGCCCAAGAATGGGGTGTGAAGACAATGTCCCTCTTCCGCCAAGCGTGAGGGTCCCTAATGACTGCTGAAACAATTCTTGCCTTAAAAGGACAGGATCCATAAGCCGAATCTCTTTGGCTCCCTAACATATGAGGAAGTGCTCTCCTATCTGGCCAATAGGCTATTTCCGCTCCCCAGGGGACACTCCCCCCCCCAGGAATCCTCTTTCTCTGCACTGACAAAAGTGGGGGGACCTGTAGCATTGCCAGCCCAATTTTAAATATTTACAGACTTCTCTGCATGTGGAGAGACTTCTGGATGGCAGGCATTTGTTCTGTGCCTGGAGTGGACAGGAGGGTGCTGAGAAACTCTTTGCATGTGGCGGCTGCCAGCATCTTGCTGAAAGTGGGGGAGGGGGGGAGAGGCAAGGAGCATCACAATGATCAAGAAGGAAGCATGGAAGGAGCAAAGGCATCTGAAGAGCGAAAGAGAAGACCACACGAAAGGCAGCTTTTATACTCAGGAACAGAGAGAAACCACATTTGCCCGGTGTGACCGATTGGAAAGATGCAGAGATGGCGACATGTTTTGTGACCAATTCATTCCATAACTCCTGCTTTGCATGCAGCATCCCTCGGTACAGCTGCATTTCCTGAAAACTGAGAGAATGGCTGCCCAGCGTAGACAGTCCTGAGCGAGGTGGCAAAATCCTTGATTCTGTAAAGATCCATTTGCCACACGGCATCGTCATCTTGGACCAGGTAGACGGGCTCGGGGCCTGCGTGCTTGGTCTGGAGGTTTGCTAAGAGCAACTCCAAGTAGGATTGGGAAAGACTTTGGTACTCTAGGTAGACTACAACCTCCAGCATTCCCAGCTGAGACATTTGGAAAGCACCACGTTGAGGGGAGAGGACAGACTGAGTACCTGACCTGCTAGAAGCTGATCCACTCTCCATGTTCTTAGAAGAACTAAAATCCTTTCAACATGCCCGTCTTTTCTACATTGGATGCTCCACCCATAGCTTATCCCGGGTTGCATTTCTTTCTCACTGAAATAACTGCCTGTGGGATGATGTGGGTTCAGGGTTCGGCCTTCTCCCAATTTCTAGCTCCATCCTGAATGTTTTTCAGGTGGGCATTTGGGGCCATTCTCCTGCAGCACAATCTACTTCTACTTCTTCTCTAGGGAGGGGAATGGAAAGGAAGTGGGCTATGTGTGCGTGGTGACATTTCTCAAACAGGGCAAACTGATTTCTGGACAACTTTGCCTTAAACATTTCCGTAGAGGAAAAATGACCACGACAAACAGGCAGCGCATATTGACCATTTGGGGATCTTGTTTGCGAAGACGCAGATGCTGCCCACCCCCTGGGTTTAGCCCCTGCTCCTTTTTCACTGTGAACCCCAAACTTGGATGAGGCTTCGGTGCTGCTGCAAAAACCCAAGCCTGTTTCAAGCTGATTTATTATATTTTAAAGGCAGACCTTTACCTAAACTCTGCTGACTCAGGGGGTCCCAAGGTGGGCAAAATAGCACCTTCTTTGTCTGTGGACAACGGCTTCGTGCAAGATCTGCCACCCGTGGAGAAGAATCCCTCTGCCCCAACTGGGTTCAGCCCAGCCACCCCCATCTGCTCAATGCCACCCACTTTGGGCTCACTTTCCACGCAGCGGGATCTTCCACTAGATCATTCCTACATTTGTGGAAGCTGCATCCAGATTCTCTGCGATAGAAGAGGCACCAAGATCCTGGGAACGGGGTGCTAGTTTCTGGCTCCCCAAGATCTCGCTTCCAACCCCTTGGGGCATTTAGGGCCCCTGGTTTGATGCACTGCCTCTAGAACTGGGCAGAAACGGCTTTTCAAAACAGGTTACCAAATTTACAGGTAAAGGAAGGAGGTGGGTGATTCCTCCAAATTTCCCCAGGGAAGGAGAGATTCTCTTCAAAATTTTTCAAGGGCAGAACTTCTCTCAGGAACTGATTGTGGCATTATCATGGAAGAGCATGCCACGTACCCTATCCCTCCAACACACACACACACACACACACACGGAGTTGCTTTTGCACTTTTCCTTTGGGACTGAATGGAAGCAGAAGCCCAGGAGGCTACAGGCTTGCAAAAAAATGACCCGGGCAATGAAAAACAGGCCATTTTCACAAATCCCTTGCCTATCTCATCATTTCATAAGTGCAAGGTCACCAGAGATCTCCAAAATTCTCTTTTCTCCTTTGACAGACTTCTCAAAAAAACAAACAAAAACCTCGTTCATCATATTGAAGGACAATTAGTAGGGGGGAAAAGGGTCAATTTCTCTCCCTGAAACCACTCACGTCACACACATTTTTGTGACACCAGGGATCCTCTTTCCTGCTGTTTTTAATTTGAATCTGTTTTTCCATTCTTGTTTATAGGCTTTCTGGCTTACTGAGAACGTCAGGAGTTTTAAACAAATACAAAAGGAGAAGGCCACTGTCTCTTCCTCTCAGCCCTTGAAAATTAAATTTAAAACGAAGATCTTGCCTCGTAGGTCTTCAGTGGGGCTTTAAAGCTTACTAACTTTACACACACACAAATGTTCTGCTTGGAAAATTGGATAAAGTAAGGAACTAGGTTTACTCATGAGTTTCCTTACTGTAACCTTTCTGGCTAGCTTCCTTCAGCTTCAGCGAGTTAAACTAAGAAAGCTGTCTTTAAAGAAAAAGAAGAAGAATGAAATCAATTCTAGCACTGCCCTGGAAATGGATCAGGTTGACCCACCCCTCCGAAATTCCCTTGGGGCTTCCAATGGAAGGAATTCCTGCACGTCAGTTCACTAGGTTGTCTTGCGTGTGTGTGTGCGTGTGTGTTTCCGAGAAGGAGCCTTTCCCCTGAATTCCCTTCCTGCGATTCCTGCCAGAAAAAAAGCAAAAAAGAAGGGAGACGGAAGATTCAGCACAGTGTAACTTCTCGGCCAAGGGAAGGACCCAGCGCCCAGGGGTTTCCGTGAAATTTTCCAGCGGAGCCACAAGCCTCCGCGGGACATCAGCACATCCACAGATGTCCCAGCTGATGGCAACTGCTTGTTCAGGGGCATTCAGCAACCCTGCCACAGGGAGCAGCCTAGGCAGGTGAGGGATGAGCGCAACTGGAAGATCACCCAAATCACTACCTACTTTTTATTTATCTATTCAATTTGTGTAGCTGCCCATCTCAAACCAGTGACTCTGGGCGGTGAGCAACCCTAAAAACAATTAAAATGGTTCAAACACAACCCCAAAAATAAATTACATTCAAATAGCAGCCAAGAGATATTATGATCTGTTGGTGTCAACATAGCCAGGAAATGGGGCCCTTCACACACTCGGGACCCCAGGCCCGGGCACACAGCCAGGTCTTCAAGGCCTTCCAAAAAACCCCAAACTTCTTTACCCTCCTGGTTTTTCAGTTTAGCAGTATGTGCATGCATGCATTTAGGTGAATGAAGTAGGAAGGATTTTGAGTATCCTTGCAAAGGACTGGCGGGAGGGAAAAGGTTTCAGAGAGGAAGAATAAAGTGTATGGAGTGTGGGCACTACAGGGGTACAAACTCCATACTAACAGCTACTTACAGAATGATGCCTAGAACTTCCAGATTAAATTCTCTTTTATATATAGGGGTTCTTTTGCATGAAAGCCCCCCTATGACCATAATCCCAACCAGCAACATCTCTTCGGTTTCCAAGTTCACCAGAACATCCCATCTTCTAAAGGGACCACCCTTTCCCCACCTCCCTAAAAAAATGTGCTCAATTAAAATGCAACCCCTCTACAGACCTGCAGGGGGGTCCTCCAGAATAACAACAGCCACCTTTGCTGAAGCTCTCCTCTACCCGTGTTCACAGAGGGCAGCAGGAAACATAGACTTTAACAGCCATGTGATAAATTCGCTAATGTTTAACATTGCGGAGATACTCCTGCAGAGAGCTGGCCTTACAACTTCCAGACTAATTCCTCTCCAAGGCGAATGTTAGAAGTCCTCCATCTCTCTAGAAATGGGTAGGAACCCGGTAGCATCAGCTCCAGAATAGTTTTTAAAATAAGTCTTTCAAAGCACCCAATTGTGTCTCTCTTGTGGGGGATGCGGTTGTGCAGGGGCAAACCAAGGACGTTCAACAAACTTGGTTGATATCCAAAGAGGTAAGCAGGGAGTGACCTGATTAATACTTGCATGGAGATAGATATGGATATTCCAGATCTTCATTGTTACACCCTTTCTGTACTGTTGCCCAAACCTAAACAACTCTGCAGGGACCTGTCCTTGTAGCCATTCCAAGTTGAGCTGAGAAAAACTGATGTTCCATTGACAGCCACCCGATGGAAGTGCCAGAACAAAGAACAATAGCCTGTTTCCAACAACTGACAGCCACAGGTCTCTAGGAAACTCACAAAATCTGCGTCCGCTGCCTGTTCTCAGTGCAGGATACTTGGAGGTGGACAACTCTGAACGTAAAAACTTTCCATGATCAGCAACTTCTCAAGCATTAAGCACACGGCAGTGTTGAAGTTGGTAATAAACAACCACGGTTGTTATGGACGATTGCTCTGCTAATTCCCAGTGGGCACGGCCCACGGTCAGTGATCTGGGAGCTGTCGTTTCCAGAATATCTGGAAAGCACCAGGTTGCAGACCTTTAATCAGCTTTTTACTAAATATGAGTGCTACATCATCATCTTTCACCTACCCAAGCACTAAAGGTGACGATGACGATTTTGTGCCATCGAGTCGGTGTTGACGCTTAGCGATCACAGACAGATTTTCTCCACGATGATCTGTCCCTAACCTGGTCCTTGAGCTCTTCCATTGGTGCACTCAACAGCTACTGTAGAAAATTCCTCTAATACTAAACACAGTATTTGAGCATAGTATCAATTCAGACCCTACACCAAGCTTTGGCTTGTTTTAACCATGACTGGTTGAAAGGAATGCATCATTTCTGCAAGCTTCCAGAGTGTTCAAAGCACGTTATTCTCCCTATCCTTGTCCAGCAGTGTCCTGACGTCAGCCCCTGGTATTTCCAGCTAGCGTGGTTAACAACCTTGCCAACTGGGAATTCCTAGAGCTGAAGTCGAAACATTTGGAGAAGGGGTGTTATCTTGGGCTTCCCTATAACAAACCTCATCGTTCCACTTACAGTGTGGTTTTTCAGGGGATCATTACAAGGGACCTCGGATCATTTTTGCAGCACGCGTGGAACAATCCAAGCTGTTGCACGACAGCCAAGAATTAATCCCAGCGGAGGCCTTAGCCTAAAAAATGCAGCAAAGTGTGACCCCGCACTTTGGAATTTTAACTACCACTCAAGAGACAGTTTCTGAATTTCCTGGCACTTGAGCTGGGGTGTAGTGGAGGGGGGTGACGTCTCTCTCCTCCGGATGAATGGAGAGTTACGAGCCAATGCCATGCAAACAGAGATCAAAAATTCCAGGATGCCGAGGTTTCAGACATTCTTTCACTTTCCATTCTTCAGCGCAGACCCAGCACACCCACCCACATAAAAAGAGTAAAGTCCCATTTAACATCAGCTGCCAAGCTTCCTTGTTTCATTTGAAGCTGGGAAATGCACACGTGACACCCTTTGCCTACTTATATTTTCAAGGAGGGGTGGGTGGGTGCGTGCGTGTGTGTGTGTGTGTGTGTGTGTGTGCATACATGCCAATCAAGGGACTAGTTCCCCTAGCCTGGATTGCTGGCTGGGAACAATAGGAGTTGTAGTCTCAACACATCTGCCTAGCACAATGTCAGGGAATTCAGTTCAATCCTGACCAGCAGGAACCTGCTCCGTGTGGATTTTTACCTGGATCTTGGATACAGAATTTCCTAACAGCAAAGTCCCCCATTCAGGCCCATCCCTCCACTACAGCTTTCCATTATTTGGGTAAGAGGAGTAGGAGTCAACTACCCACAGTCCAAGAAAGGGCCCCATGTATGTGCAGTGAGCAAATAAACATGGCTTTAATGACAGAGATAAGGATTGCTAACTGATTGCTGTATTTTCCCACCGGCTGGATGCCTGTGTTTCAAACAGCAGCTTAATTGGGAAAACTTTCTCTGTCTGTATGGCTCTCCTGAAAAGCGCCTTTCTTTTATATCCATATCATCTCTTCCAGGGAAGAGAAAGTGATAATGCTAAAGCCATGATTCGTAATGGGGATGCTGGTTCCCAACACTGCAGTCGTGCTCAAAGCACTCAGTCCTTAACATGGTTTAACACTGTTAGAAAGAGTATTTTCTATGCTTCGAATGTCTTCTTTCTGTCTGGCACATACCCTTCTCCTCATCTTGCAGGGTCTCCATAGATATCTCTCAGCACTGAGTTGCTTTCCCCTAAACGTGTCAGGCCAAAATCAAAAGAGCTTCAAAGCTGTAGCATCAGTGCTGTGGAATTCAACAGAGTTGTTGTGTGCGCGGTGGGGGTGGGATCCAAAATGGAAATACAAAACATCTGGAAATGCTAGACCTTCCCCAGTTCTTCCAGAAGGACCCTTCCCTTTTTGGTCTCTGCTGGAAGTCAAGATTTTTGGTGTTTGTTCCTGCTTGAATAAATGCCTTACAGAAGTGGTGGGGAACCTGTGGCCCACCAGATCTTCTGAACACCCATTCCATCTCTCACTATTGGCCAAGCTCTCTAGGGCAGTTGGAAACACCATAACTTCTATCCACAGCAGCCTGTCTCAAGAGCAATGCCTTCTAGATGTCTTGGACTTCAATTCCCAGAATTCCTAGCTCGTATGCACATGCTAGAGATGCTATGAATGGAAATCCAACACATTAGGAGGGTAGCCGGTACAGTTTATGTCATTTAATAAAATTGGTTAGTCAGAAAAGGTGCGACCAGATTCCTTCTGATTTTTGTCTGCCATAAACTAACAAGGCTCTCGTCTTCTTTTTGATGTAGGGAATTTCAAGCTGGACATGCTTGAAACATCAAGAATTTCTTTTCTTTTTGATGTAGTCTTTACCTTAATTGGTTTTGCAGTCATGGGGACCAGCTGCTTTGGGGCAAATTTTAGCATCCCCTTTGTACTTGTCCTCTTAGAAATTAATCACTGGGCATGGTGGAGGGATGCATGATGAATAGTCACCTAAATTCTTCTGCAGTGTTCACAAGTGCATCATAGGAGGCACAAATGGAATATGCATTTTTCTAAAGATGGCCTCATCAAGAATTGGGTCCCTCCCTCCCTCCCTCCCTCCCTCCCTCCCTTCCTTCCTTCCTTCCTTCCTTCCTTCCTTCCTTCCTTCCTTCCTTCCTTCCTTCCTTCCTTCCATTTGCCCACTCCTACTTTAGAAGATGCTTTGCAGTAACAGAAAAGAAATGAGAAAACCTTTGGGCTGACATTCAAGACCCCCTCCCTTCTGTAAAGAGAAAGCGGGGGAGGAAGGGGACCAGCTAGGGGACCTTATAGGTTGCCCTGATATAGATTCTCCCTGAAGCACTCTCTCCACATTTTGCTACTTAGCAAGATCTTAGCAAGTTCCTCCTCCATCTCTGGAGGAGAAATGTCACGCAAGGCCTTTTGTCCTTGGTTCCAAAAGAGAGAAGTGACCTCTTGGTTAAGTCCAAAAAAGGGAACCCCAAATGTCCAGTCTGACTTCACCTTTGCCTTAATGGGCGTGTTCTCTGGCAGTCTGTACTTGTTGCAATCGGCTTCTGGCCAGGGGCAAGGCCATAAATGAGTAAAGGGAACAACTCCGTGCTAAAGGGTTACTACAGAATGTCTCCATGAGAGACTGAAGAAGCAGGAAAAGAAATAAAGGGCCAACTGTGCGCTTCCTTATGTAGAGTTCAGCTCGAAGGAGACTTCACCTTTTCCACCCAATAATTCAGTACTCTCCAAATGCCTGCAAACTGGAAGATGTTTCATCTCTGATTTAATGTGGGAACCGCAGGGCAATGGTGAAAGCAGTTAATAACAATGTATTTTTTCCACCAATGATTTACCAAAAAAGCTCTCTTCTGTATTTATTCAATGAGTGCAAAGAAAGTAGCTGGGAGCAGATTGTGAGAAAAACCATTTTGGATTAGACCAAAGACTTGGGTCTCGGAGTCCAACGGTCAAACCAATTAGCCTAGGAGGGACTTCTGTACCAAGAATGGATAGGCAACCTTTAAATGGCCAAAGATCACACAGCTGGGCAGGGTGTGGGTAGAAGTTTGAGGGCTTGCATTAAAGCATCTTTCAACCTCTTCAGAAGGCACCAAGCTGGAGAGATGACAGCTCCAAGAATTCCTAGCCAGCAATGCCACAGTCCGCTTCCCAAGCTGGATACGGAAAACTAGACAGATGTCACATCACCATAACAGAGCTTCAAGACCTCCAAATGACACTTTCCAAGAGAAAGAGGCGAGCAGAGACGGATGCACCCAACGTTTCTAGACAAGATTACAGAACTTTCCCGGGCGACCTTTGCTCTATCTGCCTGTAATTTACTCTCTGCTTTTCCTCGTGGCAGGAAGTATTATCTCATATATATCACTGCCAGTGGGTGGGTGTTCCTAACCAATTACAACTCAGGGAACAGTACTGAGCTGAGCCCAGGGTAACGTTTCTCCTCCCCAGTAGCTGCCTCTGGCTGTTCCATCCACATGTTTTGGAAGGTGGGGCGATTCCAAGCCAGAGATTGCCTCATGCTCACTGGGGAATGGAAACGTTGTAGGGCTGTTGCTTCCGAGGCTGTCCTGTGATCCTGGCCAGCTCATCGGACAGAATCACCAAAGATAACTTTCCAGCATAAAGGCTGGGAAGAATGGTCTGTGTTGATAAGAAGAGGCCTTGCGGTCTCTCTCAATTGTGCTGTTCTCAGACAGATGAAAGCCCAGAGCACGTGCTGCTTTGCATGGATGCAGCCCCATGGAAGACCTCCAACCCTGGAAAGTTCTTGCAACGGGGTGGGTACGAGGCCCTCTCTTTTTAAGGACATTTCTTAACTCGGTGATAAAGCCTGGACCTTCTGCTCCTACAGACTCCTACAGACTTGCAATCTAAGGGCTGTAGAATCCTCTTCACACACCCAGCTTGAAATTCCCTCTTCCTTCCTGCATCTACTCCCTTATTCTCTTCTGCTGCCTTTCCTTATACCAAGTTACGCAGGAGCCACACACACAACCAGGGAAGTGGATGGAATCCACATGTTCGGACTCTGTTTCTTGGCTGGCTTGCATGTCTCTCTTCCCCAGCCCTCCCCAACTCTGCTGCATGCTGGAGAACAGTTAAATCTTCTGCATCAGATTTGGGGGCAAGTCCAAGTTCAGAAAGATAGCCAATTCTCCCTTCTCTTCTTCTCCAGAACATAGAAAAGGCCTTTCCGGTGTCCAGCCGTGCAACCTCCCTCCCATCAGGTTGCTGAGAAATAGCTTTGCAGAGACTTGCATGCCACTGCTTCCCCTTCTTGTATATATGTCTCATTCCAGAAATCACAGTTCAGAAGCTTCTATAAACACAGACTCTGTTGTCCCTCCCACCCTCCCTGCAGGCCTCTGTCTCTCCCTGGGAAGAGATCAGGGCCCAATAGTCCTTTCTGGTATATGTGATCACATCGCACACATGTGGGCCCCATAAAAATACACTGATGCCCACAAGGATATAGACAGCGGCCTGTTAAGAAGATGCTAACGGTGTCCTCCCCAAGGCTTTGGGGCCACGGAGTTTCTGCTAAAGCCTGCCCACGGTTTTCAGTGCTCCAAGGTGCCGGAACCAGCCTGGATGTGATGGTGGTTCTTCACGGCAGCCGTAACATTGTCCTGTTCTCTTCATTAAGCAGAGATCATCTAGAAGCCACACACGCTCTCTTTATAACCTTGGAATGCTCTCTGCCTGTCCTTTCCAGAAAGTCCATCAGCAAGAAATCAAGATCACAGCCTGCTGTATCCCAGCCAAATGTCACTGACTCCTTTTGAAAGGAAACGAAGCCAGAGACCATTCTCACCTCTTCTGGCAATGAGTTCCAAAGATCACCCATGTGTTGCACCTATAAAAACAGGCAATCACGTGGGTGACCTTTGGAACTCATTGCCACAAGAGGTGAGACTGCTGGGTCCATCACCTTGACTTTTTGGACCACACCCTCTGGATACCCTCGTAGCAAGAGGCAGCTGTCTGTGAGAACTACCGGGCACTTTCCAAATGAATCGCACGGCCACCAACTTCAGGCTTCGTGTTTTGATTCCCCTTCCATTTTAATTTTATTTATTTAATTCAGGGGCTGCCTGAATCCACATTGACTCTGGGTGGCTCACAATATAACAGTACAAGACAAAAATGCAACATAAAACAGATAAGAAGATGGCATATCCAACCAAAAACGGGGGGAAAAATACAAATACATCGTACCAGGGGCTCCGTCCACCCTAGCAAAGTGGGGAGAACAGCCACGTCTTTAAGGCCTCCCACAATGTCATCAGGGCAGGACCCACCGAGACCTTGGTGGGACCTTGTTCCAGAGGGCTGGCACCAGGACAGGCAAGGGACGCTTCTGGCCCCTGACAGACACACTGTTTAATCAAAGGAACCAGAAGACGCTTGCAGATTCTGGGTTGGGCTGAATAAACCTATTAGCCAACTATGGTTTGAGGTTTTTGGCATTCTCGTGGCCTGTCCAGCCACCTTTGCTTCTGGTTGCATTAATGCAGTAAGTGACTCAAATTAATTAGGCATAAACTTCCAGGCTACTCCCAAGTCGTAACTGCCTGAGGTCCCCCTTTTCAGGAGGTCAGGTAGAGTGTCGACATGGGAGAATTTTTTTTTTTTTTTTAGCCTGAAACAGAAAGAAAAAGAAACTTTTGAAGTCTGGGAGCCACGAGCATGAAGCCGATTGCCCTGAAAAATGCTGTGATCTGAGCAGATCTGAAAGGGGAAGATGCACACGTGCAATTTTGGAAGAACCCCCTGAGGCCGTCATTCTTACTTTGGGGGGAGGACAACGCTAGTCGTGTCCTCACTGGGTATCGGCAAGGAAAAAAGGGTGGGAGGACTAGTTGGGAAGCACGGGGAGATAAAAACAGCAGAACATGGAAAGATAAACGCCACTGCAAACTTCCACTGGTCCTCGGTGCCAAGATGTGCAAATGTTATCAGAGCAACCATGCCTTTCTGAAGGAAAGCCCACCGCCCACTTCTCCCCCCTCCCCAATGCCTGGAAGTTCCCCTTTGGAGAGTGCAGCAGACGGAGCACATAAATGACAGCCCCAGACCCAGGCTTCGAATGCCTCTTTCCAGGCCGTTGACTGTCCAGGAGCCGCATGATGGGATCAAATAAACCAGAGTGGGCTGGTTCACCCAGCACTACAAAGCCAGGGACTGTCCTTCCGAACTGAGAAGGGCAAAGCTGAGAGCACTTTAAGTTCCTCTTGAGCCCCAGGTGCGTAGCCAGCTATTTTCTCTCAGCCTAGGCTACCTCACAGGGTTGTTGGGAGCATCACAGGCAGAAGACGACGACCCAGATCCCCCTTACTGGATGAAAGTGGAGCTGACAAACACAACTCTTACTCGCAGCGGGGGCTCCGGGGGAGGGAAGTCACCCCTCCTTCCCGCTCGGCCCTTCTCCGCTCCCCGTCCCTCGCACTGGGACCCGCCGATCGCCGCCCCTCGGCCCCCCCCGCCCCCGCGGGCGCCCCGCACCTGCTTGAAGTCGGCGGTGAGGCTGACGAGCGTCCCGTCGCTCTTGCGGAGCTCCAGGCTGACGCAGTCGGCGCCGCTGTCCGCCTGCAGGCTCTCCTCCGTCACCTGCCCGTCGGGCAGCCGGACGCGCACCCGCAGCTCCGAGGCCCCCCCCGCCGCCCCGCTCAGGACGAGCAGCGAGCAGAGCAGCGCGGCGGGCAGCCGGCCGTCCCCGCCCCCGCGAGCGGGCATCCCCGGCCGGCGCGGCAGGCGGCGCAGCAGGCGCGGAGGGGGCTCAGCCCGGGCGCGCGCCCCGCTCCTCCGGCAGCCGCGCGCAAACTTTCCCGAAGTTGCTCGCTGCGCTCCGCGCCCGGCAGGACAGCGGCTGCCGGCGGGGCTGGTCGGGAGGGCGGACCCAGCCAGCCAGCCAGCCGTCCGCCCGCCCCCCGCGCCGGCCTTCGGACCCGCCCGGGCTCCGGCAGAGACCCGCCTCCCGCTCTCAGTCCGGGGGTTCGCCCGCGCGCCCGGTCCCCTCCCGGGGCGCCCCTGGCCGCGCTCGCCGTTCGCCCCTTCGCCCCGTCACTTCCTTCGCTCTCGCAGCCCGCGACCCGCGGGAGCTGCCTTAAAGCGGCAGGCGCCCCCGCTCCGCCGCCCTCGGCAGGGCCGGAGCGGGGCTGCAGGGGGGCCCGGCTGGGAATACCCGCCCTCGCCGCCAGGGAGGAGGGAGAGGAGGGGAGAGCGGGCGAGCGGGCGAGCGGGGGTGGGACGCCGGCTTCCCACGTGGCGCTCGGCCTCCGTGGAGCGCGTGTGCCGGGCGCCCTCCCCAGCAAAGCGCCTCCCGGCGGGCTTCGCACTACGCGCCGGTGGCTGGCGGCGTTGGTCCCGGTCTGCCGTGCGAACGCAGCCCCGGCGAGGCTGGGAAGGACGGCGAGGGCTGGAGGGTTGTGTGAACTCCCGAAAACCTCGAAGCGAGCAGAGCGCGGTCGCCCCCCCCTCCACCCCCGTTCTCCTTAATTAAAACCATTCGAGGTCTGCTCCATTCTTCAGCGAGAACTTAGATTCCCACTTATTTACGGGAGGCAAACTAGAGCTGGTCCACTGGTTTCCCCGAAGCGCGATGAGAAGTCTACAGACATCCACCATTGCCGGCTTTGCTCAAAAAAAAGAGGGCGATCCGATACATTCCCCGTGGGAAAAGCGTCGCGGGATGGCGCGCAACCGGGTTTGTGCCGGAGGCTCCAGTGGGAAGCTGGTGGTCCGACCTGCAGACCCTCCCCGCTTCGAATCCGGATTCGCTGCTTCCAAAAAGCGCTTGTGAACCTGGCCAGGGACAGCCCCGCTTCCTGCACAGAACAGGAAGATGGGTGCTCCTGGGGACAAAAGCATCTTATTTCCCGACAACTTTTTCAGACTTGGTTCCCATTGATAGAAGATTCGATGGTGCTCCTCACCCGCGGGGCACTGGCTGGATGATGGGAGCTGTAGTCCAGACCATCCGGATGGCCCCAGTCTCACGTCTGTGGTTTTCCTTCACCAAGTGAAGCCCCGGGGTTGTGCTCCTGGTCCTGCTCGTCCTTGCAAGGTGGCTCCAAGGAGGCTTTTTTAAAAGGGAAGAACAAGAACAAAACCCAGCAGGGAACAGGAGAACCAAGACTTTTCTGAGGAATGTGCTTCTTGCCCAGAAGGAAGTTTCATTGGGGTGGGGGAGACAATTGCAGGAGGGCTGTGGATCAGTGGCAGAGCACCTACTGTGGACCACCTGTACTACCCTCTCCCCTCCCAGATATCTGCCGAAAAAGGGTGCTTAATGGGGTAGATCGCAAGACTTCTTGCAATCTTTCTCTCCTTAATAGACTTTTTCTGATTTTTTAAAAAAATGTTACTTGGAAAACATGGCTTTTTAGAGTTCAGGGGTTAGGGCCCCTCCTCATAACAAATCCCACACAGAGTGTCAGAGTAGAAAGAATTAAGACCTGGGTCAGGGACTGAGTTCACATATTATGCTAGAGCAGGGTTCCTCAACCTCAGCAGCTTTAAGATGGGTGGACTTCAACTCCCAGAATTCCCCAGCCAGCCATGCTGGCTGGGGAATTCTGGGAGTTGAAGTCCACCCAACTTAAAGTTGCTGAGGTTGAGAAACACTGTGCTAGAGAATATCTGTGTCAGAGGGATCCTCCGGTTTGTTGATAATCATTGTCCAAGTTTTCACTGTCAGCTCTCCTTCTATCTATCTATCTATCTATCTATCTATCTATCTATCTATCTATCTATCTATCTATCTATCTATCTATCAATCATATTTATATATCCTCTTCCCTTCCTTCTTCAAAGCTTCAGGGGAGTCTAAAACATTCCTGGCCCAGGATGATACCCCGACCATCTGATGCAGCAGGAAGCTAAAGCAATATCACATTCATTATTATTTGTTAGATTTATATTCTGCCTGTCCTCTTGGCTCCAAGGAGCATATCTACATCCTCTCCTTCAACTTAAGCCAAGCCGAACTCAATTCCTGGTGACCTCCATGTAGTTTTCTTGGCGTCTGTAATTCCTTCCATGATGATGATGGTGATGATGACAATTTTGACTTTCCAGTCTAACCTCCACCCAGAGGTTTCCTGGTGAACCCCTTTCCAAGTCCTCACCAGTTTGATCCTGCTGGGCATTTTTGATCGGCTAAGGTCAGCCATGTTATCCTTGCTTATTTTTTGCCCCAACCCAATCAATCCCAGGATTTGAAGCAGCTAATAGAATCCCTGAAGCATGAAAGATCTGCCTGGTAGAGATGTCTTTACCCCTTCCTCTTTCTTCTCTCCCTAACTATGGGTGCCCTGAAGGACATCAAGTTGGAGATGGCCAACTTTTCTTAAGCTCTGGGTCTGCAAGGAGATAGCTTCTCCGCCCTGCAGCCACAAGTACATAGCTGCGTCTCAGCAGGACTTGTGTTCTGAGTAGACCTCCACAGGCCGGATTGTCAATGGACAGAGGCCCTTGGCTTTCAAGAAAGATCCCAACCAGACAGTTTTCTTTTTGCGCCTTGACTCATGAAATTCCCCTGTGCACAGAATTGTCAAAATAAGAAAAGCAGAATCAAGTTCTTTGGTTTTGTTGGGGTTTTCTTTTAAAGAGTCCATTCACTTAGGCAACCAGATCCATCCTGAAGTTAAAATCAAACTGCACCGAAAGCCACTTGCAATTTTAATGCTTCTTGACTATGAGCATCTGAATCATCTCTGGAGCATCCTAGGAGGTCTGCTAAGTCAGGTTGGCAAGGTGGGGTTTTGGGTCTCCATGTAAGGTTTCCCCCTCTTGGAGTTACCAGGTTTGCTGGATGCCAACCCTCCTTGAGGGGGGAAAAGATCTATGAGCATTGCCTGCAGAAAAAATACATCTCAGGGAAGGTGGGGGGTTAAGGAAGAAATGAGGAGGAGAGAAAGGTTTTAGTCTCCATCTGAGTCCCATCCACCACCCCACGTGGATTGGAATTAAATGAAATACAAGTTTGGAGTAAGAAGACTAATTAATAAGTGCTCTGGGCCACATCAGGTTTGATCTTCCGCTCCCAGAGCAGAAGACACCAAGTTTTTCTTTTGAAATGCGACTTCTTAGATTCAACTTGCTTAGACAGCTACACCCCAACAGAGCACCCCACTCTCTTCTCACTCTGGATTGTATACTTGGAGACATTATTTTATTTATTTATTTAAATTTCCGTAGCTGCCCATCTCAACCAAGTGACTCTGGGCAGCGAACAATTATCAAACAATTAAAACAATTACAATATGGTACAAAAATAGACATATATGGCAGTCGAGAAAAATGATCACCTTAATCATCAATATAGCCGAGAAACGGGGCCCTCAGCACATTCAGGGCCCCGGGCCTGGGCACATAGCCAGGTCTTCAGAGCCTTACGAAAGGCCAACAGGGTTGGGTTCATCCTAACCTCTGAAGGAAGAATGTTCCAGAGGGCCGGGGCTATGGCAGAGGAGACACAGCTCCTGGTCCCTGCCAGCTGACACTCCTTGGCTGACGGGACCCGCAATGTACCCTCCTACTGGACCGAACTGGACGGGCGAAACTATTGGGAGAAGAGAGTCCCTCAGGTAACCCGGCCCCAAGCCATGCTGAGCTTTAAAGGTGACAACCAGCACCTTAAATTGCCCCCGGAAACATGCTGGCAACCAACGCAGCTTAGACAGTAGCGGTGTTACATGTGTCGAATATCTGACAGCATTTACTACCTGTGCTTCTGAATGCTCTTCAAGGGCAGCCCCATGGAGACCACATTGCAGTAGTCCAAATGGGAGGTCACGAAGGCATGAGTGACTGTGAGCAGAGCCTCCTGGTCCAGGAAGGAGCACAAATGGCACACAACCCGAAGGTGCACAAAGGCCCTCCTGGCCACGGCTGCCACCTGCTCTTTGAGCAGGAGCCGTCAGTCCAAGAGGGACCCCGGATTGCGTCCCGGGCCCGTCTGGGGCAGGGGAACCCCACCCAGGACCAGAGATGGAAGACCCTTGTCACTGGAAGGCCCAAATACCCAGAGCCACTCAGTCTTGCTTGGGTTGGGTCGAAGCTCATTGCGCCCCATCCAGGCCCCTACAGCCTCCAGGCACCGGGCAGGACATCTACAGCATCGCTCGGAGGGCCTGGGGTGGAGAGAGAAAGCTGGGTGTCATCAGCATGTTGATGATGCTTCACCCCAAACCATTGGATCACTTCACCCAGCGGCCTCATGTTAAGTGCCCTTAAATAGAAGAAGGGAGAGAACTGAACCCTGGGGCACCCCACAAAGTAGGGGCCTCAGCTTGGATCTCTCCCCCTACATCAACACCGACTGGAACTGACCCCGGAGGAAAGAGGAGAACAGCACAGCACAGTGCCACCCACCCCCGACTCCCGAAGCCGGTCCAGAAGGACACCACGATTGATGGTACTGAAGGCTGAGAGGTCAAGAAGAGCAAGGATGGGTGCACTACCCCCATCCCACTCCTGCCAGAGCGCGATCAACGCCATCTCAGCCTGAACCCTGACTGAAAGGGGTCCAGATAATCCGCTTCACCCAGGGTCCTTTGAAGCTGCCCCACGACTGCTCTGTCCCCAGCAGGAAAGTCTCCGCAGAGGGAAGGTTGGAGACTGGACGGAATCTGTCCAGATTTATTGAGCCCAGCGACAGCCCCTTGAGGAGGGGGCACACCGCTGCTTCCTTAAGAGCCGGCAGGACCACCCCCTCCCTCAAAGAGGAATTAACCACCTCCCAGACCCGATCGCGCGTCCCCTCCCACACAGCCTTAACCAGCCAGGAGGGGCATGGATCGAACACAGAAGTGGCCGAACAAGAAGCTGCAAGGCCCTGTCCACGTCCTCAGGTTCAACGGGCCCAACTCCCCCCAGATAACTATGCAGGACTCATGTGATCAGCGGAGCCGAGAGTGTGTTCGTCTGGGTGATTAAAAACAGGCTTGAGAATTTCTCCTTTTGTGCCTTTCCCATGCTCTCTCCACCAGGCCCCCTACGGAGAGCGCATGCTGTCCAATGGCTGCTGTGCTGAAGAACATGTGGCTGACGATCTCTTTGCTGTATTGTGTTTGGGGACTCCCTGCCTCAACATCTGGATCTAACTAGCAGCAGCCAATACGGTTTAGTGTTCCTGGAGCCGAGGGCGTCTCCTTGCTCTGCTTTTGCATCCAACGAGGTACAAATCCTTTCCAGTCTTCCAAGGAGACAAAGTTGGGTTCGTTTATTCTGTGGCAGATGCTTTCACCATTCCACGGCTGCCACGAAGGGCAAAACGAAGAGAAAGCAGGGGAGGGGGGGGGAAATCCGAAATCTTCTGAAGACCCCAACTGCAAAGAACAGAGAAAGAATGCATTTTACTCCTGGGTGATATGGCTAAATTCCAGCCGCTTGGAGACTCTCCGGAGATTAAACCTCACACATTTATGACTGTTGGTGGGCTGTGGATCACAGAATGGCAGCTTTGAACATCACCTCCCACGAATTTAGCTGCATTTTACACCCACGCGAGTCATTACTGAACTAGCCCAGCTTCCGAATTTGCACGACCGTCAGCCATCAACCAACCAGATGGACGCACACAAACACACACCAGAGAGAGAGATCAGTTTAAGCAAGCTTTGGAGAAGTCTTTTCACTGACCTGGTTAAGCAAGCTGTAAAAACTGCAGCTGTAAATCATTTGCCAAGTAACGCATTAGCAGAAGGAGGCAAGGGGGGGGGAATTGGCCACCCTTATGGCATTTTAGGCAATCACTATTCAACAGACACTTCCCCCGTTTTATAACCACTTCTAGGACAACTTTCTAATGCAGTGTTTCTCAACCTTGGCGGCTTTCAGAGGGGTGGACTTCAACTCCCAGAATTCCCCAGCCAGCATGGCTGGCTGGGGAATTCTGGGAGTTGAAGTCCACCCCTCTGAAAGCTGCCAAGGTTGAGAAACACTGTTCTAATGGCTATCATCGTGGATGGTAAGGATCTTACTTTTTATGGGATTCTACTTTTCAGCTTACCAGCTCAGGTGGGAAAATTGGCATGTGTTAAAAACGAAATGATGTTTACACTCGTCTTTGAGCTGGAGGAATGCACTGGAAACAATGGAAGGATCCAGGCACAGCTCCCCAGAGAGTGGGGAATCAACCTGCTGGGGGGAAAACAGCTAAAACAGAGGACGTAGCTCATGGCACATGGCCTGAATCCAGGGGGTAGGGCGCCAGTTTGTTCAACAGGGTGGAAATAGGTTTAGTCCCACTCCTTTTTTGATTTTAATCATGGGGGGCAAACTTCCACCCTGCCTTTTCAGGGAGATTTGTGAAGATTCAGTAGGGACTGTTGCTCTCCCCAAATCAATTGTGGCGTAGATTAGACTCTGGTGCCGAAACAGGCAATCCGCATATCAAGAGCCAGGAGCCAAGACTCACACAGAGTGTCAACATCCATTATAACCTTTTCTGCTAGCTCAGGAGAGATTATGGCTTCTTAATGAGGGCAATGGGGTGCATTTCTGTTCTTGATCCCGGCTCAAATGCCTCACTGCTCCGCTGTCTGAAAAAGTTCTTTGCAACAAGCGACGAGTCGGACGTTTGCAGGCTGTTTGGTCAGCTTGTGGACATCTGGTTAGAAATAGCAGCTGAAATATTTCTGAATAGTTTAGAGCGGAAGAATTCTGGGAGGTCTTTTGGTGCCTGGCAGGCAGAAGAGACGAGCAAAACTAAACCCCAGGAGATGAGCGGGCCCCAGTGGGAGTCTTCGTAAGAGATGCTTACGGTTTCCTTGATGTTTGTGTAACAAGGAGCCGGAAGGGGATAATCCATCATCTCAGGGATTTTGTTCCTAAATATGCTTAACTCAGCTGCTGAGTTAACCCATTTTTCTGGGTTTGTACCATATCTCAAGTGGGTTCACACAATACCCTGGAACGAGTCAGGTAAAAAGGTAGCAGATGTATTCACACAATTCAGCTAGCATCAAACTAATTTAGTATTCTGGTAAGCTTAGCTTAGTGTGCAAACCCAGCCGGTCTGGTTAGGTTTTGCTTCAATATCATGTACAAAACCAGAAAAAATGGCCAGCTGGCCGGCCTGCCATCCCTCCTTCCTTCCTTCCTTCCTTCCTTCCTCCCTCCCTCCCTTCCTTCCTTCCTTCCTTCCCTCCCATGGAGGCACAGTGGTGGCCCTTGGTGCTCCCCTGCCCAGCCGGCACAGCTGGATGGCTTTCCAGAGAGTGCTCGGCTGAGCTGCGGCAGGGCTAGTCGTCGGTGGGAGTGGGAGGGCCTTGTCTGATTCCGTTCCAGCTGGAGCGTCTGCTTTCTTGACTGATCCCAGATCTAAGTTCGCATGTTCCCCTCCAGCCTGTCCCGCTCCAGGTTATAAATCACGCCGAGAGCTTCCAAGACTCTAGCCGGGTAGCGATTACACGAACTAAATCAAACCCAGTCAAAGGCAAGCGTCTGCAGGCAAGTTGTGCGCGACTGCTCTTCCCAGCTGGCTTTGGACATCTTCCCACTCCAAATTTGCCGGGGGGCACATTCTGATTTGATGGCAGATGCTTCTCCCCCCAACAACAGCAGCCTTCTCTTCGCTTCTGCATCCGAGCCCAAGGACGGGCCTGGAGCCCAGCCAGCAAACCACGCGCTCTCCCCGTGGCAGTTGCCGGATGGCTCGACGGCTCGTGGCCCTCGCGGCCGCTGCTGCCGTCGCTGCTGATGTGGCAGTTCAGAGCTGGCGCCCGAAGGCCTCTTCGCTGCCATTTGCTTGGCCTTGGTGCCTATCCAGGGACTGATCAAACATAAGCCAGGGCAGGAAAGCACCACCGGCCAGGTTCGCCCCTCTCCCCCCCCGCCCCGCTGAGCAGAATGCCAGGAATAACAACCTTTGCAACAATATTTTCCTCTCTGTTTTTTCCCCCAAGGTTCATAATACAGAAGGGGAGTAAACCATGACATGCCGCCCTGCCTGCCAGCCTTAAATCAATATCTTTTCTTTTTCCATTCTCCTTTGCAAAAACTTACGTTGCTCCCGCTTTGCAGCTCAGAAGCCTTCTTCAAGCCCCGGTTGATAGAATGCAACTCTTCACTGGGGTCCATGTCACTGAAGTTTCACGTTCCTTTCGCACGGGACCATTTTGCTTCAGGTTCAGAGGGTGGCTGGGCGGCTGGGTCCTGGCACTAGGTTCCTTAGTGCCAAGGAAGCAAGATGGCATCTTTAATAAAAAGACCATTCCCAAGATGGATGGGGTTGATGGCCCTATCCAAGCCTCAGTCAAGTAATCCTGGAGTTAAAATGGGAGCCCCACACAAACATTTAATATAGCATCCTATTTTCCAACCAGCAAAGATCCCTTTCAGTATGAGTTAAAGTGCTCCTGACTATTATGGTTGGTCACACAGTCAGCCAGATGTTTAGACTGGATTTTGTCCACCTCTTCCCAAGGACACGGGATAGGCAGATGTTGTTGTGTGATGGTGTTAAAGGTTTGTCGCAAGATGGAAGCTGTTCCAGGTAAAGCTGCCTTTTGCTATTGACTGGGAGTGATTTTGGCAATGCTGATGTCTTCAAGTGGTGCTCCAGATGTTTTGGGATCGCACCCAAGGCGCCTGTTACTGTTGGTACTATCTTTGCTTTCTTTTGTCACAGTCGTTCTACTTCTATTTGCAGGTCTTTGTATCTTGCGATTTCCTCCTTTCTTTCTCTTCTGTTCTGCTGTCCACCGTCCAGACTTTTTTGTCTTTCTTATCAACAATTGTTAAGTCTGGGGTGTTGTGTGGCAGGTGCTTGTCTGCTTGAATTCTAAAGCTCCAGAGCACTTCGGCTTCTTCGTTTTCTATCACTTTGTTTTGTGGTCTTACCAGTTCCTGTTTTTTTAATTTTAATTTTAATTTTTTATATGATGATGATGATGATGATGATGATGATGATGATGATGCAGCAATGAAGTCCTTAAGCTTTTCATACTAGCATATAATCCAATAGGGAATGGGAAAAAAATCAAGCAGATGGAAGGGAAGGTGGGTGGAACCAGGATGGTCTCTATTATACGAAATTTTATTGCTTTTCGCTTCTTGGGCTAGGAATGTCAGTAAAAAAAATACCCTCTCAATTGATCCTTGGCTTGTTTAGATTAAGTGTTGCTTCTTGTCTATTCTTCACAAAAGGAGACCACGTTTTAAGGTCAGTTAATGTCAGGCCTAGCCCAAGGAACTCCAAAAGACAATGCAAATTCAGTCCAGCTATGTTTATTAGCTACAACCTCTAGCAAGAATCTTCCCAGACTGAAACCCCAGCTCCCAAGTAATGCCAGCCACAACAGTGTGAATTCCTCAGGGAGGTGCCAGTCTCATCCTCTTGTATCTCCCACGCTCCTCCGGCAAGCTAAGAAAATGTTTATCTCTCTGAGCCTGGCCTTCATCATTCCATTCCATCACAGTTAATCCTGCATTTCTGCCTTTTCCGTTTCAATACCCCAACAGTGCCAAGTATCAAGATGATTGGAAAAGGATATGTAAAAGTCAGCGTAAGATATTGTTCATCAGTTCCCCAGCTATACAGGAAACAGTAAAATGGTTGGATCTGAGCTGAGGAAAGGCTTAATTAAAGGTATAGGAGCCCCTGAATGGCTGCATACCATCTTATCAAAGTTAAGCTTTATTTTTACCTGAATTTTAAAAAAAGTCATGATTGATTTGGTCAGCAACATAAACAAATTCATAACAATGGAAGGATACTACAGAAAATACATCTCCATAAATTGGTAATGCTGTCATCTGGACATCTCCATGGCAAGTGAGCAAACAAAGGATGGCATGTTGGTAGTGCAAAGTCAAGGAGCCTCTGGCCCTCCAGATGTATGTGAACTACAACTCCCATCTACCCCAGCCACAAGGGAGAGGGGGTTGCTGAGAATTGTAGTTCTGCAACAACTGGTTCCCTGCAGTCAGAGGAAGCTTCTGTATGTTGGGGATTAGGGATCAGCTCTGGTGATCTTCTAGGATCCAACCCAGAGGTGTTGAGATTAAGCTGTGGGGTGGAGCCACTGCTGGCTTTGGGTAGCTTCAGTTTCAGTTCAATTTCTCTCTTCTGCGGCCTTGCT